>NC_056729.1:1767535940-1767835940 GCF_019279795.1 Protopterus annectens | reverse complement strand
CTGATTGTAAAGTGTTCTTAGGAGGAGTGATTTCACTGAGTACACTGATTGTAAAGTGTTCTTATGAGGAGTGATTTCACTGAGTACACTGATTGTAAAGTGTTCTTGTGCTATGGAGACTTATTTGACAAAGTGCAGTTGTTTCAAAGAGTCTGTTCTGCTACTGGGCATAATTACAAGTTCTGGCGTAACGTTCTGGCATATATTTATGTATGCATGTTTGTACATAATTCCAAGCACCTTCACTATTGTGTGTTGATATGGCAGTGGCATTTTGCAGACCCAGTCCACTTGTGTTAGATCATAATATTGCAGAGAACTGGAGAGTATTTGAGCAGAAATAAGATATTTCCATGCAAATAGCTTTTTCTGACAAAGATGCATGCACAAGGGCATTCGTTTTGCTTAACTTAGCTGGGTCAGAGGCCATTGAAAGAGAGAGTTCATTTGTGCATGCACCAGCAGTATATGCAGGAGAAGGGGGAGACTGCCACATTGTTGTACCAGCTGAATCAAGGGAAGACCCTGAGTGCTTGAAACATAAATTTAGAGAAATGTACAACCCCCAGACAAATGTTCCATTAGAGGCACCTATTTTATACAAGAGACCAAAAGCCAGGTGAAACTTTTGCAACCTATATCACCGACTTGAGAAATAAGGCTAAAACTTGCAGACTGGTGATTTGAAAGATGAATTAATAAAGGACAGGCTTATGTGTGCTGCAGTGAGAAAGATTGTGCTTTATGACAGTGATTAAACATTGAGCAAAGCCACAGAGATTTGTCAAATCCATGAGCTCACAGAAAGGCACAGCAATGTGCTTAAAAGTGACAAGAGCTAAGTTTAAGCAGCCTCTAGAGCAAGCATAGACAGTATGCCGCACGTGGCAAGCAGAAGCAGGCCTAAGCACATGGTAGCTGCAGTCCCTACAGGATTCCCACGGTGGACCTGTAACCTTCTAGCAAGTTTCAAGCCTAGCTTAGCAAAATAGACATGCTCAGTGCAGTATAAGGGTGAGCATCCAAATCCAAGTCAAGTCTTATTGTTAACTGTTACAATTGTGGTGCCAATAATGAGTCTAAAAGAGAGGAGTGCTTAGCATTTGGCCAGCAATGACACAAGTGTAAAAAATTGAACCACTTTCAAATGTTTTGTAAATCAAACAAGCCTCATTCAATTATTAAGAAAGGTCAATCAAAAAAGCAAGTTGGTTATGTAGAATGCTGCTGAACTACTTTCTTTGTGGATATATCTGCTGTGGCTTAGTGGTAATTCATGCAGTCTATTGTGTCAATGGTCTGGGGTTCGAGACTGGCAGAGGTCTTTTAAATGCCCTAGGGCAGAAAGCCTAGTATGAACCTATGAACCTATACTAACCTCGAAAAAGGGCATAGAAAAATTAATTTAAAATGGGTGGCGAAAGCCAAACACACTCTGGCTAGGCTTATAAATGCCCTAGGGCAGATAGCCTAGTATGAACCTATGAACCTATGATGTATCAGTGGTCAGTGAAAAGGTTAATGCAATAGATTTATTGGCAAAGAATGAAGTATTTTGTACTGTGCTGATCTATGGTAAACCCATGGAGCTCAAAGTGCAAGGTGATTTCAGGAAAAACATTTGCTAGAGTGAGAGATGGTGAGCAACTTGATTTGGTTAATTGTGCAAAGCTTGCTGCTTATGGAGGTGAAGAGATTCAAACTGAAGGCTCAGTAGTACTTTCATGCTATTTGGCTGGGAACAGTTACAGCTTGCAATTTTATGTAGTCAGAAAACCTGTGCAGTCATTATTAAGTCTAAAAGACAGTTTGAGAATGAAACTGCTTTATTTTAGCAAAGAAGTACATCACGTAAGCACATTTCCCAGTTCCAGCTTCAGTGATGCTATTTTCTCAGAGTATGCTGATGTTTTCGATGACAAATTTGGAAAAGTTCCAGTTGAGTACTCCATGAAAGTAGACCCAGAGGTTAGTCCAGTGGTCAGACCAGCAAGGAGAGTTCCTGTAGCTATGCAGGACAAAGTCAAGGTCCAATTAGACAAGATGGTGCAACAAGATGTGATTTGTCCAGTCACAGAACCAACTGAGTGGGTGTCTTCCATGGTAGATGCTCATAAGAAAAGTTCAGATGAAATCAGAATATGTATTGACCCAAGAGACTTGAACAAGGCATTAAAGGGACCTCATCTTCCTATACGTACAGTTGAGGAGATTGCCTCCCTCAGAGAAAATGCGACAGTTTTTTCTGTCCTTGATGCAAAGAGTTCATTTTGGCAAGTAATGATTGATCACAGCTCTTCACTACTGACTACATTCAGCACACCATTTGGTAGATACAGATTCCTCAGGATGTCTTTTGGAATAAATTCTGCCAGTGAAGTCTTTCAGCGTGTAATGGAGCAAATGTTTTTGGGCTATCCATGTGCTATAACAGTTGATGAATTACTGGTTGGAGGTAATGATGAAGCAGAGCATGAAAGTTCTGGACAGAACACGTGAAGTGAACTTGAAACTTAATCCTCTGAAATATAAATTCATACTACAATAAGTTACTTATGTAGGTCATTTATTTTCCAGTATAGGCTTATGGCCAGACCCTTCTAAACAAGCAGCCATTACTGAGATGCCATCTCCAGACAATGTCCAATCTGTACAGTGTTTTCTTGGTATGGTTAACTATATGGGCAAATGTATTCCTGACATTAGTGAGTTATCCGCATCTTTAAGAGAGCTGTCATGCAAAAATATTGCCTGGTCATGGTTAGAACAACACCAGTCAGAATTTGATAACGTCAAAATACAAATTGCCAACCCGCCTACATTGAGATTCTATGATGTCCACAAACCAGTAGTTCTTTCCTATGACGCTTCAAAGTTTGGTCTTGGTACAGTAATTCTTCAAGAGTGTAGACCTGTTGCCTATGCATCTAGAACTCTTATCCAAACTGAGATGCAGCATGCTCAAACTGAGAAGGAACATTTGGCAATTGTGTTCTCATGTTTGAAGTTTCATGATTATATTTTTGGCCAAGCAATCCATGTTGAAACTAGTCATCAACCCCTAGCCACTATTTTAAAGAAGCATATGCATACAGCTCCAGCAAGACTACAAAGAATGATGCTCAGATTACAAGTACAATTTCAAAATGGTCTACACAAAAGGTACACTTCTTTATCTGTCTGATACCTTATCCAGATCACCCATAAATATCACAAAACAGCTTGATGCAGAGGATTTTGACTTTGATGTCATGGAAGTACATCATTTTTCTACCATGAGACTTGGTGAGCTAAGAGATCATACAAAGACTGATTCAATTTTGCAGAAGCTCAAACACTTCATCAATGTTGGATGGCCGGCAAAGCAATCGTGTGCACTGCCAGGAATACAACTTTATTTCCATACAGAGATGAGATGCTGATGGAAGATGACATCATTTTCAAAGGTCCAAAACTTATTGTTCCTACTTCCTCGCAACATGAATACATTCAGATTTTGCATCGTGACCACCCAGGTTCCAAATCTACCAAAAGAAGGGTGAGAGGACTAGTATTTTGGCCTTCTCTGTCAAAGGACATTAATAAAGTGCTTTCTTCTTGTTCAGTATGCAATAGTACTAAGCTGTATTTGCAAAAAGAGCCACTTCAGCTAAGCCAGATTCCTGAACTACCTTGGTCAAGAGTAGCCACTGATATATTTGAGTGGAACAGTCAGCATTTCTTAGTGTTGGTAGACTCTTATTCGATTTGCTACCTAACCAAACATTCAGTGCTGTTATCACTAAGATGAAACATCATTTCTCAGTCCATTGTAGTCCACACAAAGTTATTTCTGACAACTGTCTGCAGTTTACCAGTCAATTGTTTCAAAATTTTTAAAAAGAGTGGGACTTTATCCTTGTTACTAGTAGTCCAGAATACCCGCAGTGAAATGGCCTTGCTGAACGTGCAGTACAGAGTGCAAAGCAATTACTGATATTGCCTTGAATTTGCTTAATATCAGAAAATATACCCCGTGACAACCTACTTGGCTTGCCTGCTCAGAGACTTCTATCTAGGCAAACCCGAGCAACCATGCCTATCAGTTCTAGTTTTTTGGTGCCTAATGCTAAAAACAACAGAGCAATGAAAGCCCAACTCTTTAAAAAGCTTTCTTTACAGCTATGATAAAACAAGCAGATTCCTTCATCTGTTAAAAGAAGGAGAGACAGTGAGGATGCAAGTGGCGAAAGGCTTTGATCAAATTGGTTAAGTGAGAAACATATGTGCTGAGGCGAGATCCTAGTTAGTGGAATCCAAGGGTAGAATACAGGAGAAACCACAGGCATCTTCTTCCTATGTCTGAAATGATAATGCAGCATTGTACCTGTGATACAGACTCTAGATCTCAGAGCAATCCTGACAATGTTCATAGTGAAGAACGTGTCTCAGTATCCCATTTCTGATGATGTCCCAGATGTCCCCAGAGTTGAACATTCCTTGAAGACAGTCCCTCTTGCTAGATCCAATGCTGATTTTTATGTTACATGATCAGGTTGTATTTCTAGACCTAGTGTAAAATACATAGCAACCTGGACATAATTTTTATATGTGTCTAATTTTGTATGATTGCATGTCAAAGTATTAGTCCTGTATAACTGCATGTCATCGAATACTGTCATTTGGTATATGATCTATTTTTCAAAGAGGGAGGATGTAGAACAGAGCGTGTGTGTGTGTGTGTGTGTGTGTGTGTGTGTGTGTGTGTGTGTGTGTGTGTGTGTGTGTGTGTGTGTGTGTGTGTGTGTGTGTGTGTGTGTGTGTGTCTATGTGTGTGTCTATGTGTGTGTGTGTGTGTGTGCATGTGTGTGTCTATGTGTGTGTGTGTGTGTGTGTGTGTGTGTGTGTGTGTGTGTGTGTGTGTGTGTGTGTGTGTGTGTGCGTGTGTGTGTGCATGCGTGCGTGTGTGTGTGTGTGTGTGTGTGTGTGTGTGTGTGTGTGTGTGTGTGTCTATGTGTGTGTGTGTGTGTGTGTGTGTGTGTCTGTGTGTGTGTGTGTGTGTGTGTGTCTGTGTATGTGTGGGTCTGTGTCTCTATGTGTGTGTGTGTTTGTGTGTGTCTGTGTGTGGGTGTGTGTCTTTGTGTGTGTGTGTGTGTCTGTGTGTGTGTGTGTGTGTGTGTGTGTGTGTGTGTGTGTGTGTGTGTGTGTGTGTGTGTGTGTGTGTGTGTGTGTGTGCGCGTGTGTGTGTGTGTGTGTGTGTGTGTGTGTGTGTGTGTGTGTGTGTGTGTGTGTGTGTGTGTGTGTGTATATATCAATATATGAGAAAAATAATGCCCTTCCGCGTGGAACTGCCAAAATTCAAAATTGAAAAGTACTCACAGAAAACTTCTGGTGAAGGAGGCCCAGCTACAAAGTTGTTAAAAATCTAGTCCATCAACAGGCATGATAGGCGTGGTCCTGTAAGTAATCCAAAGGAAACAGCAGCAGCATAAAGTATCATTCAACAGCTAATCCAACAACAAACAAAGTCAGCGTGGTCATGAAGTAGGTCCAAAGTTCACAAACACAGGATTCATGAAATGTGAAGCCAAAGGAGGTCAAAACCAGTAAAAAAAGCAAATGAGTTTATTAAATGAGTAAGCGCTTTCGCGGATCTACCATCCGCTTCATCAGACTTGGAGCTTTTATATGTTTATATGTTTGCATATTTGTCTGTTTCTACATATAAGGCTTGTAAATATTTTCTGCATATACTTGTACATTTTAAATTTGCTATTGTGTGTTGTTTTAAAGTGCTTTTAGTATTTTTAGTTGCATTATAACATCAATGTAGGAACATTGATTTTATCTCTGTGTATAACTTTAAATTTTCTATGACAAGGAGTTTGATTCAATCAGCTGACTGCTAGATTGATCACATGATTTTCAGAAGTTATATAAACTGTTTTCAAACTCATTTGGTTTTAGTCTGATGAAGCGGATGGTAGATCCGCGAAAGCGCTTACTCAGCCAGTGTGCTGAACAGTCACAGCCCTTAAGGCTAAACAACACACCTGATACACTTGTAATAGGTGACTCTATCGTCAGGCACACTGACGTCCCGCTCACCAGGCTGAACAAGAAGAAGATCACGTGAGCTGCCTGTTGGGCGATAGGATCCACCACATAACACAAGCACTCAGGTCACTCCAAGGCAAGTACAAATATGACTCAGTCATTGTCCATGCTGGTGTGAAGACGTACCTCCCTGGACTATATGAAAAGAGACATAGAGGAGCTCTCTGAGCATGTGGCCCAGGCCGGTATGACCCTGACCTTGAGTAGCATCTTACCCTCACCAAGAATGATGCCACAATATGAAGACAAGATGATCAATTTCAACAATTGGCTTAAGTATTGGTGTCATTCAAAGGGGATCCAATGCCTGTCAGCCTGGGATGACATGCTCAACAAGCTACAATGTTTCGATAGGGACGGCTTGCACCTGTCACCCCTGGGCTTTTGGATATTGGCAAAGGCTCTTGCTACCCCCATAGTGCCTTTTTTAGGCAAGGCTCAAAAGACAAACCCACCTCCATAGGTATCACAAGGGATAAGAAACTAAGAGTAATGCTACTCAACACCAGAAGTCTAAACCTCAAGATGCACACACTCAAAACTCTCCTTAGCATGGAGAACATCGATATCTGTGCAGTAACAGAAACCTGGTTCAAGGCTCCCGAGAGCACCCCAGCACTACCAGGTTATACCTCATACCATGCTTTTCGGCCCCAAACTTGGACCGAACCACAAAAGGAGGGGGAGTATCAATATTCGTCAAAGATACCCGCACCTCCAGGTTGGTGGCACAGCACGAAGCATCAGAGACTATCCATGTGCAAATAACAGTGGGTAAAACTGCCTTCCAGTTTATAGCCTGCTACAGACTACCCTGCCAAACCCAGGAACCCCACTCGACCCCACTCGACCTTCCTGAGAACACTGGAAAATATGAAGGTCTCTCCAAACGCCATTATATTGGGCGACTTCAACTACCCAAATATAGACTGGGAGCATTACTCTAGCTCCAACACCCTAGCCCAAAGGTTCCTAGAATGTATAAACTCAAATGTTATGGAACAACTTGTTACCACTCCCACAAGAGGGGAAAACATACCGGACCTGATAATCACCAACATGGCGACTCTATGCTCCAGACCAGAAGTGTATCCCTCACTGGTAAGATCAGACCATAAACTAATCTCACTGGATATTCACATCCCGACCCCACCTCCTGCCCAGAAAACCACAGTGAAAAACTTCTCTAAAGCAAATTTCACACTCCTCAAAACTGAGGTGGAATCCTTCAAAGCCCCCGGGCCTGGGGAAAATACGGCCCAGACTGCAGAATCCTTTATAAATGCATTCTATGAACACCTGCAGGAATGCATGGATCATGCAATCCCAAATAAAACCAAGACCCAATCCTCCAAAGGCAGATGTCCTGTCTGGTGGACCCCAGCCATAAACAAACTATACAATAGAAGGAGGAAGCTACTAAATGATAGAGCAAAATCCCAAAAAGGGAAGGCATCTCTGATCAGTATTAGCAAAAAACTATGGGCACTCATAAAATCATTTAAGGCCAGCTTCGAGAGAAAAATTGCACAGGACACTAAGGATAATCACAAGGCTTTCTTTAGTTATGTTAGGAACCTGGGTGGGAATTCCCAGATATGCTCAGAATTAGTCCAAAATGACAAAAAATACACCGAACCCACAGACATTGCCAACATCCTAGCTGACAGGTTCAGTGCAAACTTCTCTCCCCCTCCCCACCAAAAGGGCAAATATCTATCCCAGCAGAGTGCTGCCCCCCTGACATCTCAGGTGCTCAGGTAAGAGCCACCCTCTCCAAAGCAAAAACACAGCATCAATGGGACCAGACGGTGTCCCGGGCTGCGTCCTACATGAACTCCAAGAAGAGCTAAACCCAAATATAAAACTATTGTTCAATCTCAGCCTTACTACAGGATATGTACCCAAAGAGTGGCGTACAGCAACAGTGGTCCCTCTCCACAAAGGTGGTGCCTCAACGAATCCTGGAAACTGTTGCCGCATAAGCCTGACTAGCTTGGTCTGCAAAGCTATGGAAAGGATCATCATGGACCTCATAAATAAAGATATTGCGGACCTACAGACACTGGATCCTACCCAGTTTGGCTTTGTTAAGGGCAGATCCTGCCTCTTAAATCTGGCTGCTTTCTTTGAAACAGTCACCAAGGCCATTGATGAGAGGAAGGTGGTCCACACAGCCTACCTGGACCTCGCAAAAGCCTTCGATACAATACCCCACTCGGGCATTATAGATAAGCTCACCCGCTTAAATATAAACCCCTATGTCACTAGATGGGTTGCAAACTGGCTCAAGGACAGAACCCACATGGTTAGAATTGCTGGAGCCATGTCAGACTCCAAACCAGTTACAAGTGGCGTCCCACAAGACTCAGTCCTGGGACCTCTTTTGTTCGGTATATATTTCTCGGAGGTACAGGCCAACACGGAAGGACTGTGGCTGACCAAGTTCGCAGATGCCTGCAAACTGGGCACCATAATCGACTCTCCAGCCGACACAAGCATCCTCCAAAAGGGCCTTATAGAAACAGACAACTGGTGCCAGAGCCATGGCCTCAAGCTAAACGCCAAAAAGTGTATAGTCATCCCCTTTGGCAAAAACAAAGTGCCCACAAATTACCACATAGGTGGTAATCCATTAAGTACAGAAGAAGTAATTAGGGACCTGGGGACCCAAGTTGATAGCAATCTCTCATTTGACAACCACGTGGCCAAAGTGGTTAGAAAAACATTTTATATAGCCCACCTAATCATGAGGGGATTCACATTTAGATCGTGCCTCTTTACTCATCCCTCATCAGGCCCATAATTGAGTACAATTCCCCTTTTGGGATGTACCTTACCAGACACCTGCAGCAACTGGAAAGACCCAAAAAGTACCTCACCAAGTGGATCAAAGGGCTCAAACAGATGCCATATGCTGCCCGGTTAAAGAAGCTCCAGCTCTACTCAGTGGCATACCGCCTGTTCAGGGGCGATCTTTGCCTGACGTATAAAGCCATGTCCAACCCGGAATTAATGGACATGCTGCACCTCAGAAAATCCAAATCCCATTGAGCTACGCTCGAGACTTGAACCTCAGCACTGAAATAAATAGGACATGCTGGAGGGACAGATTCATAACCCAGAGGCTCCCTTCACTCTGGAATAAAATCCCAGTCCAGGATAGGCAGAGTCCCTCATTGACTCTCTTCAAGAGGAATCTTAATGAGTGGATGGAAGATTGTAGGTTTAACCCGGGTATCACTTCTGTGTCACTGTTAGACAGAGGCACAGTATACTAACCTCGAAAAAGGGCATAGCAAAATTAATTTAAAATGGGTGGCGAAAGCCAAACACATTCTGGCTAGGCTTATAAATGCCCTAGGGCAGATAGCCTAGTATGAACCTATGAACCTATGAACCACTGCATTCGCTCATTCGCTCATTGCACATTCAAACCTTTTTTCCTTCGGCATTTGCAAACTTTACAAACAGCCTTTCGAACAGTTGTTATTTGCCCGAGTGTGAATCGCCTTTCTAAAGGTAAACCCTCAGCAGCTTATGGGAGACTGAATACAGAGACTGAGCCTTTAGGCGATCAGTGTAGGACAGGGTATTTAAACCCAGAATTCTCCTGGTAAGAAACTTTTGCGGGGCATTCCAACTGTTGTAAGTACCTACTAGGTACATGTCAAAGGGGTCATTGTACTCAATTATAGGTCTGATAAGAGTGGTACTATAATTTCCATGGACATGGATGCCATACTCTTGCCTAGAAGTTGGGTGAAAGAGCATGATTTTTCTATTATCTTAGCTATATGTTGTTCAAAAGCCAGATTGCTGTCTACACATGTTCCCAGGTCCCTTACTACTGAGTCTACTTTAAGGATGTTTTCAAAGGGCATTATGATGTATTTTTTGGCATGGAGTTTTAGACCACAGGTTATTTGTATGGGTTAAACCCTCTTGCTAGATGTTGGTGTCTTGGTTGAATCTATAATAGATCTATGTTTGTAGCCACATGTGAACTTGGTGAGGCAGAGGCCTTAAATATTAGCCTTGACCTCTTAGAAGTAGATGGCAAACAGGAGCAGGCCCAGCACAGAACCCTGGGGTACTCAGCTGGTGACCAGTTTCTTGGTGGAAGTGGTCTCACTGACCCTGACTTCTTGTGTCTTTCTGTGAAACAGCTAGCAATTTAGTGCATTATGTAGCGATTTCCGCCTAGCTCAGAGAACTGGCAATGATGCTTGAGTGGGGTATTTTATACCAAATTGGGATGAGTCCAGTGTCAATACTTTGGCAGTGTCCTTGTTTATCATTTATACGATAATTTGTTACGTGGCTTTGCAGATTAGGCTTGCTACAGGTTCTCTGAGTCAGTTGATGGTCTACTCTTGTAGAACGGAATAATTGTGGAGGTCCTTCATTCACTTGGAACATATCATATTTCCACACTGTAGTCGAAGAGTGCTTCAAGTGGTCCTGATATGTCATGTTTTAGACTGCTCAGAAGGCAAGTGCAGTTGTTGTTGGGACCCATAAAGGTGGTATTCTTGGCTTTAACAATTGCTGCCAGCACCTGATCCCTGCTAATAGTTGAGGGAAGGACTTGGAACTTGAAATGCTGAGTGCCTACATGCCAAAAAAGAAGACTGAAAACACAGAAGAGTGAATCTCGAAGATTTCTTTATGCAGGGGGGGGGGCAAGCACCCGGTGCACCCCTGAACTTATATATAATAAATCTGAAATCACCATACCTCAGAGAAAAGGGAATATTCTGAGAAATGGCATCTCAGACTAAGTATATGCAAGTCCAAACTTTCAGCCATTCAGTCTCCATATTTAAGGACTCACTCTCTCTGGTTCCAGTGTTTCAAGTGGTCACCTGGGGGAAGTATGTTAAAGGAGATTTCACCTGGAGGAGCTGAGGAAGGAGTGGACAGTGAACAGTAAGCCTGTTTGGCGAAGGTTCATTACCAGTTCAGTACTCTGCGGTTTGCTACCCTTAAGGTTCCAGACCTAGCTAATGAAGGCCTTGTGATTCTCCTTAGCCTGTAAGGCTATCCTGACATCATAGCTGGCCTTATTGGATTTAATTAGACCTCTTAGCTTCTTGTTAAGTTGTATAAAACAGCACTTGTCTTTAAGTGAGTTGTTCTTTCTGATTTTGGTCAGGAGTTTTTACTTTTATTGTATACCTTGTTTAGGTGAGTGTTCCACCAGTAGTGTTTGTTTTTCATGTTTCTCTTGGGTTTATTTCTGGCCATAGGATCATAGGAAGTTACTAGACTAATGGCTCTAGGGCCCTTACAAGCCTACTCAAGTTCTACACTTATTTCCACGATCAGCACCTAATGCCCATGTCTAAGCGGGACATAGTTGGAAACCCCCGGGTGAATTTACGGTGAGCCATCCAGTCACCTAGATTGTGTTTGAAGAGGGCCAATGAGGGGCTCTGTTTAACATGAAGTGGGAGTCTGTTCCAAAGGTGTGGTAACCTCTGGGAGACAAATATGTCCCTCCTGCAGGTTCTATTAATGTCACATACCAGGTTAAGGTCTTTAGAACAAGTAACCCGTGTACCATTTAACTTGCAGATATGCAGCATTTACAATAAAGCAGGTCAGAGAGTGCCTTATATGCAAGGCAGAGATTTCCTCTGAGTTGCCTACATGAAACAGAATAAAGTGACAATAATTTCAGATGATCCACATAGGACAAATGCTGAAGACCCTGAATTTTTATTGTGAGGAACATTCGTGGTTTCTCTAATTGCTGCTGCTGCTTGGAAAGGTACATACCAACAGGGGCATTGTACTCAGTTATTGTTCTGATGAGGGAAGAGTACAGGGAGGTTATAACTTCTTTTTTCTCTGCAGACAATGCCCTTACTTATGAGATGGGCAATATAGAATGCCCTTCTTACCACTGTGGAGATATGATGATCAAAGGAAAGATTGTGGTTCAACCTGACTGCCCAGATCTCTCACCACTGAGTGCATACTTAGGTTGTTGCTATTGATGTGGTAGTAAGCAAGAACATTGCTCTTACTGAAAGGGATGATAATACAATTTTTTGCATTGAGTTTAAGGCCATGACTTTGGCACCAATCATTTGTTTGTGTAAGACCCTCTTGTAGGAAGTTGACATAATTTGGAGATTCTATCACTGCTCCCAGTTTGTAGTCATTAGCAAATTTTGTCATCCAGAGACCTTTAGTTTTTGCTTTTAGTTTGGAAAAAAAAGATTCCAAACAGTGGAGGACCCAGGACTGATCCCTGTGAAACACCACTGGTTACAGGTCTGCTGCCGGAAATGGATTCCCCTATTTTGACTATATGTGTTCTATTAGTGAGCCAGTTCGCAACCCAACTAATGATATAAGGGTTGATACCTAGCTGTCAGTTTGCCAATGATGCTTTGGTGGAGGATAATGCCAAAAGCCTTGGCTAAGTCTAGGTAGGCTGTATGCACAGATTTCCCGTTGTCCAGGGTCTTGTTGACTGTCTCAAAGAAGTCCATCAGGTTTAACAGGCATGATCCCCTCTTTGACAAATCCAAACTGAGTAGGGTCAAGTGTTTGGAGATTACCTATATCTTTGTTGATAAGTCCGTGATGATTCACTCCATGGCCTTGCAGATAAGGCTAGTCAGGCTAATAGGTCCATAATTCCCAGGGTCAGTGGAAACAGTACCTTTGTGCAAAGGAATAACTGTGGCCATTTTCCATCCTGCTTGGATGAAGCCAGTGCTTAGATTATGACTGAAAAGAGTACTCAGTGGTGTTGCTAATTCTTGTTGGAGCCCATGTAGGATGCAGCCTGGGATGTTATCATGTCCCATAGATGATGCTGTGTTTTTGGCCATAGAGACGGCATTCACAACCTGCTCTTTAGAGATACAAGGTAGGGGACAGCTGGTAGGGATGTCATAGGGTACATGTGGTGGGTACAGGGGAGTGAAGTTTTCACAGAACATGTCGGCCAACAGATTAACTATGTCCACAAACTAAGTATATGTGGTATCATTAACTATCAGTTCAGCACAAATCTGGACCTTCCCTTTCAGGTTACAGATGTAACTAAAGAATGCCTTATGGCTGTCCTTAGTTGATGAAGCTAAACTGGATTTGTAGTTTGCTTTGGAGGACTTCACAATAAGTCTTATTTGCTTCTTTAATCTGAGGAGAGAGTGTTTCCAGTTTAGGGCTCACTCCTTCTTAATCTTAGACAGCAATTTCTTCCTCTTATTATAAATCCTGTTAATGGCAGTTGTCCACCAGGCAGGTTTACGCTTTCTTGAGTCAATGCAGTTATACAGGTGTTTGTATAAAATATTGGTGTAGAACTCGGCATAGTTGCCAATTCCATGTTGTGGTGGGAGTGCAGTGAAGCTATTTATATATATATATATATATATATATATATATATATATATATATATCATCCTGTAAGAAATTATAATCTGCTTTGGAGAAGTTTTTTTAGTTTAGGTGCTCCTGGGGGAGGGTGTGTGTGATATTTACTTCGAATTAGACTGATTTGTGGTCGGATCTCTCCAGGGAAGACCTCACAGTGGGGGTGTTACAGTGGTTGCCCATATTGGTAAGCACCAGATCCAGGATGTTGGCACTCCTTGTGGGGGTGTCTACCAGCTGGTCCAGGGTACTGAAGTTAATGAAGTTAAGGAACCTTTGGGCAAGTGATTTTGAGCATGAGTAAAATTACCCAGTCAATGTTTGAGTAGTTAAAGTTGGCCAAAACCATTGTGTTTGGATGTATCTTGATAGACTTAAGTAGATCCAAATAGGTAGAGTGGGTATCCTGATTCATGCAGGGGGTCCTGTAGGTGGCAATGACTTGAAGAGGTGTCCTACCAACAGTTAATTGCACCTGAAAGTCTGGAGGTGTATTTATCTTTAATAAATATTGATACACCGCCTTCTTTAGTTTTCACACCTTCAGTTTGTGGTCTGAATCTGTGGAAGGAGTGTACCTCAGTATGCCTGATGTGCTCTGCACAGCCTTGAACCAGGTCTAGGTGAATGCACAGATGTCTGCATCTTCCAAGGAGACATCTGCTTCCAGTTAGTGCAGTTTCATGCTATGACTCCTAGCACTTAGCAGCATAAACTTGAGGTTGTTTTTAGATGGAGTTTTGGGAATTTTGTCCTTGGGACACTGGCTAAAAAAGGCAGTATGGGTGTGGCAAGAGCCTTAGCCAGTAGCTGAAATCCCAGGGATGACAGATGATGACCATCGCTGGCAAAGCGTCAAGGTCTGTCGATCATGTCATCCCAGGTTGACAGATACTGGATCCCCATAGAATGACAACAGAAACTAATCCAGTTATTGAAGTCAATCATTTTTTGTTTGTAGTGAGGCATCATTATAGGTGAAGTTAAAATGCTCCTTAAGGCTAGGGACATACCAGCCTGAGACAGATAGTCGAAGAGCTTAATCATGTTACTCTTCATATAGTCCAGAGAGGTATGTCTCAAGTAGTTCATGCCAACATGGACTATGATGGAGTTATAACAGTAACTGTTGTTGACAGACTTGAGTGCATGTGTGATGTGGCAGATGCTGGCACCTGACAGACAGCTGACCGTGACCTTCTCCTTATCCAGCCTGGTGAGAGGGACATCAGTGTGTCTCACAATGAAATCATCTATTACTAATATGTTTGGTTTTGTGTTTTGACTTAAGAGCTTGACAGGTGAGACACTGGTGCATGACCTATTATGTGTATTGTGCTCTACAGAGGAAGTATTATGTGTAGTGTGCTTGTGTTTGTGAGGCCTCTGGTGCTTAGATATGTTTCTGGTGAGGACCTCCGCATATGTAGGTATGTGTGATGTGTGTTTGGATGGAGTAGGAGGTGAGGTGTGCATGCTGACAACTGCTCATCGTCATATGTACTGATTGTTGTGTGAGAGAGCATGCTTTAAAGGTTCTTAATATAGTTGCACCTATCACATGTTGAGTTTGTGTGGACTAGGAGTAGAGGGTTGTCGGTGAACATGAGGCAGTTGCTACACTGCCTTAGCATGCCCTTGGTAGAGCATGGCAACCTCTAGGCAGCCATTCACATTTGTATAGTGAATAATTGTGCAATATACCCAGAAATGACTCCTTCTGCAAGTCATATAAAGGTAAGTTACATGTATCGGTAACATATCTAAATATGACTGTAAATTATTTTTTATGAGACATTTTGCTTCTAGTATTATTGGAATTATCTAGGTATCCTTCTTCCACATTGGCCTCATTTCTGCCTGCAAATCCTTGTAGTTTATGACTTTTTGTCTCTTTGCAGATAAGACACTGTAATCCCTGGCCGTAGCAATTTCAATGATCCGTGCTACTCTGCCATTAGCGTATCATACCCAGCAACAAGATATGGGACTGTTTTCAATTCTGTTTTATAAAAGCTGCATTTCTCTGTTTCTCTCACATGTTCAATGGACTTTGTAAACCAATGTGTATGCAGTTCTAGTTCACTATCATGGTCTGTCAATATTAACCTTTCATCTTTTGGTTTAAATTCACCTCTCCTTTACCATTCCTGCTTCAGATCCACATGAGAGTATTCCAGGGGTTTTCTATACTTGCAACTATATTTATGCCTTTTCCATATTTCTTGCCTTCTCATCTGTTCCTTCTCCTTATATTCTTTCTTTTGTTTTTTTGGCACATTCAGTTGCTGCCTGATTTTTATCTACTTCTGGTTTGATTTTCATTTCTGCTTGACACCGATATGCTTCTGCTAAACTAATCAGGGAAGTCATCTTAGACTTGTTCTCCTCAAGTTTTAAAACTTTCACTATGTTTGGATCTTGTGAGGTCAGCAGATATCTATGCAGTCCTATGACTGCAGATCTTTACATGTAGTCAGTTTTGAGGAGGGCAATAGGCTCAGAAATGGGAATAAATAATCTTGGATACACTGACTTGTATAATTCATTTGATAAGCTGGAAGTATTTTTCTTGTTTTCCTGTCCAACTGATCCAATACCTTTTTGGGCCAGTCAATCACCCCAAAACTGTAGCTTGTCTATTAGACTATGGATATTTTCATGCAGATATTCTATTCTGACTGTTGAAGTTTTTTATATATATGAAATTCTCGACTAACAATCTGTGGACATTATCAAAGATAAGAACATCAAAATATTGACATAGAATGAAAACAATGTATTTTAAAGATCTCAGTTTGATGTCCATTTAAATAGTCAGCATAGATGAGAAGATAAGATACTGGCTGTCCCGGAACGAAAACAAATCAGCTGTAACTTTACTCCAGTGGTCAGTTTACAACTCCATGACACATTAATGTTGCTTTTATCCGTTTTGAAACTTTTCTCCTCCACTACCTGACAATCATCAAATGCCCTTTTGACCAAATTATTTATTTGCTTCCCCTTCACAGAGGGTGATCATTTATGCACACCTTAAGGATTTTTGTATTTTGCTCCAAACTGCATTGTGCACACCCAGTAACATGTTCATTATTTTCATATGCAGTGGACATCAGCAAAGGTATAGTATACTCACATCCACAAGTTACATTAACTCCTCAAGTCTCTCTGGCTTCACCACCAAATGCCAACATTTCTGTATGGTGTCTTGTCTCCACTGGAAACTCTACTATGGAATGTTGTTCCACAGGAAAATGCCCTACATTATCTCTTCAAAGAGAAGTTTACTGGTGATGGCTCATCACTCCCCTTTTTCCACTACCAGCTCCACCAGATACCAAAGACATTAACCAGACATATCACCTGGGTCATAATCAGGTCTTTATGCTTCAATGACAATAAAACAGGCTTCCTTTGTGAAAAAGATTGCAGGTTTAATAGTTTTTTATATTTTTTGTCTAATAAGACACATCAGTCCAAAACATGATGTTATGTTCCCTTTCTTTACATCAGACAATATCCAAGTGCAGACAATGGAATCTTTCTAACATTTGGTTTAGCAAAATCACTCTATTCAATTTGAACAATAGTTTTGTGGCTCATATACTTCATCACAGTAAGTTTATTAAACTTAAAACAAATAACAGAATGGCTTCCATCTCATCTTGCCATCCTGTTAGCACAGTATTTTTAAACATTTGAAATTTTCAATAGGATAGGCATATCATGAAGGAAATTTACAAGTCCAGTAAAACATCATCACGTCGTTCAAAACATCATGCTTCTTTTTGCACTGTTTTATCATGCATCGTTGTTTCTTAGACATACCAGACAGTGCTGCAGGAATTTATAACTTACTGCCTTTACAGGCATGTGAATTATAGAATTTATAAACTTGAAACTTATAATAACTGTGAGTCTAGGGAGTATTGACTCTGCGACTGCATGAATGATGGTCATTCCAAATTGTGTTCACCTTGACTGACTGCATTGTCACCTGATGTCTCCTGCACTTGCACCCGCACACTGTGAATTTGCTATATCATGCCCATTATTCACAAGCAAATTGTCCTAACATATTAGGATGTTGCATTGATACAACTTGAAACAAGAAATTGCGCTCTTTGTTTTCATACACAGTGGATAAATAGAGCAGCATAAATTTTTAGGATTCACATGAAAGAGGTTAATGAATATTTACATGCATATAAAATTAAAATAAAGTTAATTGTGTTGGTAATTTACAAAATAAATAGTTTGGCTTATAACTAAAATAAGTCATTAAAGAAATTTTTGATTTAAACCATAAACCTCTGTAGCCCTGTCCTCTGAATTTATTTTCAGATATGAGTTTGTATTTTTCCCCAATATCTATATTAAATTAATACACCCTGGGGATCACTTCTGTGTCCCTGCTTGACAGTGACACAGGAAAATAACTTTCTTGGGTGGCGTAAGCCAGGGAACCTTGTTGGCTAGGCTTACGTAGGCCCTTGGGCCAATAGCCTAGTACCTACCTATGAACCTATGAAACTATGAAACTGATCATTTATAAACAACTTTTCATTCCAGTAATATTTATGTTGTAAAAACTAATACATTTATATGCAAGGTGAAAACAGTTTACATACAGAATGGGCACACATATTAACTGCATTCACAAACAGATCAAAATCTGCCTTGTGAGGGCCATTAAGAGAATTGCTTATATTAGTAACTACATAATCATCAGTTTATTTAATCAGTCATGATCAGAATATTTTCTGACCCCTTTTCCTTGGCTTACATATTTAAAACAAATGATTAAGCCGTCCACATTTCCTGTATTTGCTATATTAGTGCCAAACATTTATTTGTAGTGTGCCGATAAATCGAAATTTAAACAAAATGGTGGTTGAACTAAATACATTTTATTTTTAACTGTGTCATAAGAATCAAGTATAGCAGGAGCCTCTTCACTACCATACTGTATGACTGGGTGGGAAGGATGGTATAATGGTTAAGGTGTTTACCTTACAGGCATAAAGTACAGGGTTTGATTCTCACATGAGGTAATTGGCTAGGCTTAAAATGGCCCACAAGTTCAGTTAGGCCAGTACTAACCTATGAACCTAAGCATTTTCCACCGTGGACATTGGATTGATAGGAAGATTATGTAGTAATATATTTTAGATTAATTTTAATTTTGTACACATGTAAGTATTCATTAAGCTCTTTTGTTGAAAACTGGTTATTTCTGCTTCTCTGCACACATTCACATTATTTTTCAGTGTTATTCCAGGCTCTGATAAAAGGTTACTTCTTACCTTCTCATGTTTAATGCTACAGACAACTCTGTCAATTGACAGTTTATCAAACACACACAGTCTTTTGTTCTCTTCTCTAATTCAGCCATGCCACGCAGGCATCAATAGATTCCTGTGGACCCTAATTATTAAAGAAAAACAAGTGGTGAATAATGACATTTTCTTTTTTAGGCTCAAAGTATTGCTGTAAACCCTTCAGTAACAGTCAAACCAGTGTGATATTCTTTACAGTGAGTAAATGCATTGTATCATCTTCAGCCAAATGAAGTAGAGGAGACCAGGCTGATGCCGCAGTAGTTCCTGCAATCCTTATTGTCCTCTTTCTTGTGGATGGTATCTGTTCTGTATCCAGGAAGGGTGCAATGACGGCCTTCTTCCATGTGGATGGTATCTGTTCCATATCCTGGATAGCTATGATGACGGCCTTCTTCCATGTGGATGGTATCTGTTCCATATCCTGGATGGGTATGATGATGGCCTTCTTCTATGTAGATGGTATCTGTTCCGTATCCTAGATGGGTATGGTGATTGCCTTCTTCCATCTGGATGGTATCTGTTCCATATCCTGGATGGGTACAATGATGGCCTTCTTCCATCTGGATGGTATCTGTTCTGTATCCTGGATGGGTATGATGATGGCTTTCTTCCATGTAGATGGTATCTGTTCTGTATCCCGGATGGATACAATGATGGCCTTCTTCCATGTGAATGGTATCTGTTCCATATCCTGGATAGGTATGATGATGGCCTTCTTCCATGTGGATGGTATCTGTTCCATATCCCGGATGGGTACGATGACGGCCTTCTTCCATGTGGATGGTATCTTTACCATATCTCATATGGGTATGATGATGGCCTTCTTCCATGTGGATGGTATCTGTCAAATATCTAAGATGGGTACAATGATGGCCTTCTTCCATGTGGATGGTATCTGTTCCATATCCTGCATGGGTACGACGACAGCCTTCTTCCATGTGGATGGTATCTGTCCCATATCTCAGATGGGTACGATGAAGGCCTTCTTCCATCTGGATGGTATCTATTCCATATCCTGGATGGGTACGATGATGGCCTTCTTCCATGTGGATGGTATCTGTTCCGTATCCTGGATGGGTATGATGATGGCCTTCTTCTATATAGATGGTGTCTGTTCCGTATACTGGATGGGTATGATGATGGCCTTCTTCCATCTGGATGGTATCTGTTCCGTATCCTGGATGAGTACGATGACGGCCTTCTTCCATGTAGATGGTATCTGTTCTGTATCCTGGATGGGTATGATGATGGCCTTCTTCCATGCGGATGGTATCTGTTCCATATCATGGATGGGTATGATGATGACCTTCTTCCATCAAGATGGTATCTGTCCCATATCATGGATGGGTACAATGGTGGCCTTCTTCCATGTGGATGGTATTTGTTCTGTATCCTGGATGGGTACGATGACAGCCTTCTTCCATGTGGATGGTATCTGTTCCTTATCCCAGATGGGTACAATGACGGCCTTCTTCCATGTGGATGGTATTTGTCCCATATCTAAAATAGGTATGATGATGGCTTTCTTCCATGTGGATGGTATCTGTCCCATATCTCAGATGGGTATGATGATGGCCTTCTTCCATGTGGATGGTATCTGTCCCATATCTAAGATGGGTACGATGATGGCCTTCTTCCATGTGGATGGTATCTGTTCCGTATCCTGCATGGGTACGATGACGGCCTTCTTCCATGTGGATGATATCTGTCCCATATCTCAGATGGGTATGATGATGACCTTCTTCCATGTGGATGGTATCTGTCCCATATTTCAGATGGGTACAATGATAGCCTTCTTCCATGTGGATGATATCTGTTCCATATCCTGGATGGGTATGATGATGGCCTTCTTCCATGTGGATGGCATCTGTTCCATATACTGGATGGGTATGATGACGGCCTTCTTCCATGTTGTTGGTATCTGTTCCATATCCCAGATGGGTACAATGATGGCCTTCTTCCATCTGGATGGTATGTTTCCATATCCTGGAAGGGTGCGATGATGGCCTTCTTCCATGTGGATGGTATCTGTTCCATATTTTGGACGGGTACTGTTAGAAAAATATGTATTAGTAATATGCATGCTTAGTGCATTTGAGGTTTAAAAGCGTTAATACATTTATTCTGTTCACACTGCATGAATCTGCACAGCTATTAGAAACTTAACAAGAAGCATTCTATTTTCTGCTAATGTCAGCAAATAACAAGAAGTAATTAATTTCTACTAGTGTCATGAGACTTAACAAAGAGTTATTGATGTTCTGCTTATGCTATGAGAAAGTACACAGCTGCTAGAAGCTTTGATAAGGAACACAATGTATGCTTGAAAGTATAAACCGTAGTCAGCATTACTTGTACCTAAGCTAGAAATGTACCTTGAATCTAGGCAAAATGTAACACATATATCAGAACTGCACAACTGAAGAATTGAAAATTTGTGGTGGGCTAAAATAAGCCCCAAGGCCAGGTTGTTTTTCTCAAATGTTTTGTAAATCAGCAGTTATTCTCAACTAGTCAGCAATTAGTCTAGTAACATTTTCAGTGGAACAATACAGAAAGCTGTGTCTAACTACGTCAGCAATAGAAATAACATTTCTGACATGGAAAGAACTGTATAAAAATGCCATACTAATTATTAATGTTCAGAAAAACCATTCTGCCAGCATGCTTTGTCTCCTTGCTGCAAGTTAATAAAGGGTGCCTTACTTGAACCTTACGTGAACTGGTCTTTGAAGTTTTTTCCTTTGACAGGTACAATGACGGGCTTTTTCCATGTGGATGGTATCTGTCCCATATCCTGGATGGGTACAATGACAGCCTTCTTCCATGTAGATGGTATCTGTTCCTTATCCTGGATGGGTACGATGACGGCCTCCTTCCATGTGGATGGTATCTATTCCATATCCTGAATGGGTAGGATGATAGCCTTCTTCCATCTGGATGGTATCCGTTCCATATCCTGGATGGGTATGATGATGGCCTTCTTCCACATGGATGGTATCAGTTCCATATCCTGGATGGGTACAAAGATGGCCTTCTTCCATGTGGATAGTATCTGTCCCATATCTCAGATGGGTACGATGATGGCCTTCTTCCATGTAGATGGTATCTGTTCCGTATCGCAGATGGGTACAATGATGGCCTTCTTCCAACTGGATGGTATCTGTTCCATATCCTGGATGGGAATGATAATGGCCTTCTTCCATGTGGATGGTATCTGTTTCATATCCTGGATGGGTATGATGATAGCCATCTTACATGTGGATGGTATCTGTTCTGTATCCCAGATGGGTACAATGATGGCCTTCTTCCATCTGGATGGTATCTGTTCTGTATCCTGGATGGGTATGATAATGGCCTTCTTGCATGTGGATGGTATCTGTCCGTATCGTGGATGGGTATGATGACAACATTCTTCCATATGGATGGTACCTGCCTCATATCTAAGATAGGTACAATGATGGCCTTCTTTCATGTATATGGTATCTGTTCCATATCCCGGATGGGTATGATGACTGCCTTCTTCCATGTGGATGGTATCTGTTCCATATCCTGGATGGGTACGATGATAGCCTTTTTCCATGTGGATGGTATCTGTTCCATGTCCCAAATGGGTACATTGACAGCCTTCTTCCAACTGGATGGTATCTGTTCCATATCCTGGATAGGTATGATGACGGCCTTCTTCCATGTGGATGGTATCTGTTCCGTATCCTGGATGGGTATGATGATGGCCTTCTTCTATGTAGATGGTATCTGTTCCGTATCCTAGATGGGTATGGTGATTGCCTTCTTCCATCTGGATGGTATCTGTTCCATATCCTGGATGGGTACAATGATGGCCTTCTTCCATCTGGATGGTATCTGTTCCGTATCCTGGATGGGTACGATGATGGCTTTCTTCCATGTAGATGGTATCTGTTCTGTATCCCGGATGGATACAATGACGGCCTTCTTCCATGTGAATGGTATCTGTTCCGTATCCTGGATAGGTATGATAATGGCCTTCTTCCATGTGGATGGTATCTGTTCCATATCCTGGATGGGTACGATGACGGTCTTCTTCCATGTGGATGGTATCTGTTCCTTATCTCATATGGGTACGATGATGGCCTTCTTCCATGTGGATGGTATCTGTCAAATATCTAAGATGGGTACAATGACAGCCTTCTTCCATGTGGATGGTATCTCTTCCATATCCTGCATGGGTACGATGACAGCCTACTTCCATGTGGATGGTATCTGTCCCATATCTCAGATGGGTACGATGAAGGCCTTCTTCCATCTGGATGGTATCTGTTCCATATCCTGATGGGTACGATGACGGCCTTCTTCCATGTGGATGGTATCTGTTCTGTATCCTGGATGGGTATGATGATGGCCTTCTTCTATATAGATGGTGTCTGTTCCGTATACTGGATGGGTATGATGATGGCCTTCTTCCATCTGGATGGTATCTGTTCCGTATCCTGGATGAGTACGATGACGGCCTTCTTCCATGTAGATGGTATCTGTTCTGTATCCTGGATGGGTATGATGATGGCCTTCTTCCATGCGGATGGTATCTGTTCCATATCCTGGATGGGTATGATGATGACCTTCTTCCATCAAGATGGTATCTGTCCCATATCATGGATGGGTACAATGATGGCCTTCTTCCATGTGGATGGTATTTGTTCTGTATCCTGGATGGGTACAATGACAGCCTTCTTCCATGTGGATGGTATCTGTTCCATATCCCAGATGGGTACGATGACGGCCTTCTTCCATGTGGATGGTATTTGTCCCATATCTCAAATAGGTATGATGATGGCCTTCTTCCATGTGGATGGTATCTGTCCCATATCTCAGATGGGTATGATGATGGCCTTCTTCCATGTAGATGGTATCTGTCCCATATCTAAGATGGGTACGATGATGGCCTTCTTCCATGTGGATGGTATCTGTTCCGTATCCTGCATGGGTACGATGATGGCCTTCTTCCATGTGGATGGTATCTGTCCCATATCTCAGATGGGTATGATGATGACCTTCTTCCATGTGGATGGTATCTGTCCCATATTTCAGATGGGTACAATGATAGCCTTCTTCCATGTGGATGATATCTGTTCCATATCCTGGATGGGTATGATGATGGCCTTCTTCCATGTGGATGGCATGTGTTCCATATCCTGGATGGGTATGATGATGGCCTTCTTCCATCTGGATGGTATGTTTCCATATCCTGGAAGGGTGCGATGATGGCCTTCTTCCATGTGGATGGTATCTGTTCCATATTTTGGACGGGTACTGTTAGAAAAATATGTATTAGTAATATGCATGCTTAGTGCATTCGAGGTTTAAAAGGGTTAATACAGTTATTCTGTTCACACTGCATGAATCTGCACAGCTATTAGAAACTTAACAAGAAGCATTCTATTTTCTGCTAATGTCAGCAAATAACAAGAAGTAATTCATTTCTACTAGTGTCATGAGACTTAACAAAGAGTTTTTGATTTTCTGCTTATGCTATGAGAAAGCACACAGCTGCTAGAAGCTTTGATAAGAAACACAATGTATGCTTGAAAGTATAAACCGTAGTCAGCATTACTTGTACCTAAGCTAGAAATGTACCTTGAATCTAGGCAAAATGTAACACATATATCAGAACTGCACAACTGAAGAATTGAAAATTTGTGGTGGGCTAAAATAAGACCCAAGGCCAGGTTGTTTTTCTCAAATGTTTTGTAAATCAGCAGTTATTCTCAACTAGTCAGCAATTAGTCTAGTAACATTTTCAGTGGAACAATACAGAAAGCTGTGTCTAACTACGTCAGCAATAGAAGTAACATTTCTGACATGGAAAGAACTGTATAAAAATGCCATACTAATTATTAATGTTCAGACAAACCATTCTGCCAGCATGCTTTGTCTACTTGCTGCAAGTTAATAAAGGGTGCCTTACTTGAACCTTATGTGAATTGGTCTTTGAAGTTTTTTCCTTTGACAGGTACAATGACGGGCTTTTTCCATGTGGATGGTATCTGTCCCATATCCTGGATGGGTACAATGATGGCCTTCTTCCATGTAGATGGTATCTGTTCCTTATCCTGGATGGGTACGATGACGGCCTTCTTCCATGTGGATGGTATCTATTCTGTATCCTGAATGGGTAGGATGATAGCCTTCTTCCATCTGGATGGTATCCGTTCCATATCCTGGATGGGTACAAAGATGGCCTTCTTCCATGTGGATAGTATCTGTCCCATATCTCAGATGGGTACGATGATGTCCTTCTTCCATGTAGATGGTATCTGTTCCGTATCGCAGATGGGTACAATGATGGCCTTCTTCCATCTGGATGGTATCTGTTCCATATCCTGGATGTGAATGATAATGGCCTTCTTCCATGTGGATGGTATCTGTTTCATATCCTGGATGGGTATGATGATAGCCATCTTCCATGTGAATGGTATCTATTCTGTATCCCAGATGGGTACAATGATGGCCTTCTTCCATCTGGATGGTATCTGTTCTGTATCCTGGATGGGTATGATAATGGCCTTCTTGCATGTGGATGGTATCTGTCCGTATCGTGGATGGGTATGATGACAACCTTCTTCCATATGGATGGTACCTGTCTCATATCTAAGATAGGTACAATGATGGCCTTCTTTCATGTAGATGGTATCTGTTCCATATCCCGGATGGGTATGATGACTGCCTTCTTCCATGTGGATGGTATCTGTTCCGTATCCTGGATGGGTATGATGATGGCCTTCTTCCATGTGGATGGTATCTGTTCCGTATCCTGGATGGGTATGATGATGGCCTTCTTCTATGTAGATGGTATCTGTTCCATATCCTAGATGGGTATGGTGATTGCCTTCTTCCATCTGGATGGTATCTGTTCCATATCCTGGATAGGTACAATGATGGCCTTCTTCCATCTGGATGGTATCTGTTCCGTATCCTGGATGGGTATGATGACGGCTTTCTTCCATGTAGATGGTATCTGTTCTGTATCCCGGATGGATACAATGACGGCCTTCTTCCATGTGAATGGTATCTGTTCCGTATCCTGGATAGGTATGATGATGGCCTTCTTCCATGTGGATGGTATCTGTTCCATATCCCGGATGGGTACGATGACGGCCTTCTTCCATGTGGATGGTATCTGTTCCATATCTCATATGGGTACGATGATGGCCTTCTTCCATGTGGATGGTATCTGTCAAATATCTAAGATGGGTACAATTACAGCCTTCTTCCATGTGGATGGTATCTGTTCCATATCCTGCATGGGTACGATGACAGCCTTCTTCCATGTGGATGGTATCTGTCCCATATCTCAGATGGGTACGATGAAGGCCTTCTTCCATCTGGATGGTATCTGTTCCATATCCTGGATGGGTACGATAACGGCCTTCTTCCATGTGGATGGTATCTGTTCCGTATCCTGGATGGGTATGATGATGGCCTTCTTCTATATAGATGGTGTCTGTTCCGTATACTGGATGGGTATGATGATGGCCTTCTTCCATCTGGATTGTATCTGTTCCGTATCCTGGATGAGTACGATGACGGCCTTCTTCCATGTAGATGGTATCTGTTCTGTATCCTGGATGGGTATGATGATGGCCTTCTTCCATGCGGATGGTATCTGTTCCATATCCTGGATGGGTATGATGATGACCTTCTTCCATCAAGATGGTATCTGTCCCATATCATGGATGGGTACAATGATGGCCTTCTTCCATGTGGATGGTATTTGTTCTGTATCCTGGATGGGTACGATGACAGCCTTCTTCCATGTGGATGGTATCTGTTCCATATCCCAGATGGGTACGATGACGGCCTTCTTCCGTGTGGATGGTATTTGTCCCATATCTCAAATAGGTATGATGATGGCCTTCTTCCATGTGGATGGTATCTGTCCCATATCTCAGATGGGTATGATGATGGCCTTCTTCCATGTGGATGGTATCTGTCCCATATCTAAGATGGGTACGATGATGGCCTTCTTCCATGTGGATGGTATCTGTTCCGTATCCTGCATGGGTACGATGACGGCCTTCTTCCATGTGGATGGTATCTTTCCCATATCTCAGATGGGTATGATGATGACCTTCTTCCATGTGGATGCTATCTGTCCCATATTTCAGATGGGTACAATGATAGCCTTCTTCCATGTGGATGATATCTGTTCCATATCTTGGATGGGTATGATGATGGCCTTCTTCCATGTGGATGGCATCTGTTCCATATCCTGGATGGGTATGATGATGGCCTTCTTCCATGTTGTTGGTATCTGTTCCGTATCCCAGATGGGTACAATGATGGCCTTCTTCCATCTGGATGGTATGTTTCCATATCCTGGAAGGGTGCGATGATGGCCTTCTTCCATGTGGATGGTATCTGTTCCATATTTTGGACGGGTACTGTTAGAAAAATATGTATTAGTAATATGCATGCTTAGTGCATTCGAGGTTTAAAAGGGTTAATACATTTATTCTGTTCACACTGCATGAATCTGCACAGCTATTAGAAATTTAACAAGAAGCATTCTATTTTCTGCTAATGTCAGCAAATAACAAGAAGTAATTCATTTCTACTAGTGTCATGAGACTTAACAAAGAGTTATTGATTTTCTGATTATGCTATGAGAAAGTACACAGCTGCTAGAAGCTTTGATAAGGAACACAATGTATGCTTGAAAGTATAAACCGTAGTCAGCATTACTTGTACCTAAGCTAGAAATGTACCTTGAATCTAGGCAAAATGTAACACATATATTAGAACTGCACAACTGAAGAATTGAAAATTTGTGGTGGGCTAAAATAAGCCCCAAGGCCAGGTTGTTTTTCTCAAATGTTTTGTAAATCAGCAGTTATTCTCAACTAGACAGCAATTAGTCTAGTAACATTTTCAGTGGAACAATACAGAAAGCTGTGTCTAACTACGTCAGCAATAGAAGTAACATTTCTGACATGGAAAGAACTGTATAAAAATGCCATACTAATTATTAATGTTCAGACAAACCATTCTGCCAGCATGCTTTGTCCCCTTGCTGCAAGTTAATAAAGGGTGCCTTACTTGAACCTTACGTGAATTGGTCTTTATAGTTTTTTCCTTTGACAGGTACAATGACGGGCTTTTTCCATGTGGATGGTATCTGTCCCATATCCTGGATGGGTACAATGACGGCCTTCTTCCATGTAGATGGTATCTGTTCCTTATCCTGGATGGGTACGATGACGGCCTTCTTCCATGTGGATGGTATCTATTCCGTATCCTGAATGGGTAGGATGATAGCCTTCTTCCATCTGGATGGTACCCGTTCCATATCCTGGATGGGTATGATGATGGCCTTCTTCCACATGGATGGTATCAGTTCCATATCCTGGATGGGTACAAAGATGGCCTTCTTCCATGTGGATAGTATCTGTCCCATATTTCAGATGGGTACGATGATGTCCTTCTTCCATGTAGATGGTATCTGTTCCGTATCGCAGATGGGTACAATGATGGCCTTCTTCCATCTGGATGGTATCTGTTCCATATCCTGGATGTGAATGATAATGGCCTTCTTCCATGTGGATGGTATCTGTTTCATATCCTGGATGGGTATGATGATAGCCATCTTCCATGTGGATGGTATCTGTTCTGTATCCCAGATGGGTACAATGATGGCCTTCTTCCATCTGGATGGTATCTGTTCTGTATCCTGGATGGGTATGATAATGGCCTTCTTGCATGTGGATGGTATCTGTCCGTATCGTGGATGGGTATGATGACAACCTTCTTCCATATGGATGGTACCTGTCTCATATCTAAGATAGGTACAATGATGGCCTTCTTTCATGTAGATGGTATCTTTTCCATATCCCGGATGGGTATGATGACTGCCTTCTTCCATGTGGATGGTATCTGTTCCATATCATGGATGGATATGATGATAGCCTTTTTCCATGTGGATGGTATCTGTTCCATTTCCCAAATGGGTACATTGACAGCCTTCTTCCAACTGGATGGTATCTGTTCCATATTCTGGATAGGTATGATGATGGCCTTCTTCCATGTGGATGGTATCTGTTCCATATCCTGGATGGGTACGATGACGGCCTTCTTCCATATGGATGGTATCTGTCCCATATTTCAGATATGTACGATGATGGCCTTCTTCCATGTGGATGGTATCTGTTCCATATCCTGGATGGGTACGATGATTGCAGTCTTCCATGTGGATGGTATCTGTTCTGTATCCCAGATGGGTACAATGACGGCCTTCTTCCATCTGGATGGTATCTGTTCTGTATCCTGGATGGGTATGATGATGGCCTTCTTCCATGTGGATGGTATTTGTTCCGTATCCTGGATGGGTATGATGACGGCCTTCTTCCATATAGATGATATCTGTCTCAAATCTAATATGGGTACGATGATGGCCTTCTTTCATGTATATGTTATCTGTTCCGTATCCCTGATGGATACGATGATGGCCTTCTTCCATGTGGATTGTATCTGTTCTGTATCCTGGATGGGTATGTTGATAGCCTTCTTCCATGTGGATGGTATCTGTTCCATATCTCAGATGGGTAAAATGACGGCCTTCTTCCATCTGGATGGTATCTGTTCAATATTCTGGATGGGTATAATAATGGCCTTCTTCCATGTGGATGCTATCTGTTCCATATCCTGGATGGGTACGATGACGGCCTTCTTCCTTATGGATGGTATCTGCCCCATATTTCAGATGTGTACAATGATGGTCTTCTCCCATCTGGGTGGTATCTGTTCCGTATCGTGGATGGGTACAATGATGGCCTTCTTCCATGTGGATGTTATCTCTCCCACGTCTTAGAATGGTATGATGATGGCCTTCTTCCATGTGCATGGTATCTGTTTCATATCCTGAATGGGTACAATGAGGGCCTTCTTCCATGTGGATGGTATCTGTCCCATATTTCAGATGGGTACGATGAAGGTATTCTTCCATGTGGATGGTATCTGTTCCATATCCTGAATGGGTACAATGACGGCCTTCTTCCATGTGGATGGTATCTCTCCCACAACTCAGATGGGTACGATGATGGCCTTCTTCCATGTAGATGGTATCTGTTCCATATCCTGGATGGGCATGATGATGGCCTTCTTCCATGTGGATGGTATCTGTTCCATGTCCTGGATAGGTATGATGATGGCCTTCTTCCTTGTGGATGGTAGCTGTTCTGTATCCCCGATGGGTACAATGACGTTCTTCTTCCATCTGGATGGTATCTGTTCCATATCCTGGATGAGTCTGATGATGGCCTTCTTGCTTGTGGATGGTTTCTGTTCCGTATCCTGGATGGATACAATGAAGGCCTTCTTCCATATGGATGGTATCTGTCCCATATCTCAGATGGGTATGATGATGGCCTTCTTCCATGTAGATGGTATCTGTTCCATATCCCGGATGGGTACGATGATTGCCTTCTTCCATGTGGATGATATCTGTTCCATATTTTGGATGGGTACGAGATAGCCTTCTTTCATGTGGATGGTAGCTGTTCTGTATCCTGGATGGGTACAATGACGTCCTTCTTCCATCTGGATGGTATCTGTTCTGTATCCTAGATGAGTATGATGATGACCTTCTTGCATGTGGATGGTTTCTGTTCCGTATCCTGGATGGGTATGATGACGGCCTTCTTCCATATGGAATGTATCTGTCCCATATCTCAGATGGGTATGATGATGGTCTTCTTCCATTTGGATGGTATCTGTTCTGTATCCCAGATTGGTACAATGATGGCCTTCTTCCATCTGGATTGTATCTGTCCCTTATCTCAGATGGGTAAGGTGATAGCCTTCTTCCATGTGGATGATATCTGTTCCATATCCCAGATCGGTATAATGATGGCTTTCTTCCATCTGGATGGTATCTGTTCCATATCCTGGATGGGTATGATGATGGCCCTCTTTCATGTGGATGGTATCTGTTCCATATCCTGGATGAGTACGATGACGGCCTTCTTCCATGTGGATGGTATCTGTCTCATATCTCAGATGGGTACGATGATGGCCTTCTTCCATGTAGTCGTTATCTGTTCCATATCCCGGATGGGTACGATGATGGCCTTCTTCCATGTGGATGGTATCTGTTCCATATCCTGGATGGGTACTATGATGGCCTTCTTCCATGTGGATGGTATCTGTTCCATAACCCATAGTAGCTTGATCAGTGCATGGAGTCAGTGGAGCAGGATAATGCCTCCAGCCTTGTCTGCATCCATAGTGACCTGATCTCTTCCTGGTGGCTTGCCATTTCGCAGTGTTCTGAAAGCTGATTTCTCCTCTTTGACTGTTTGCTTTGCATCAATTATTGGGGCCTCAGGGAGATCTATGGTGGTACATTGACCATTGATCCATGAGTTGGGCCATGATTGTAAAGCTCTTGAAAGAATTCCCTCCAACAGTTCAGGTGTTTAAAAGGTGAGCACATGAATGTCCCATCCACTTTTTTGGTGTTGTCACTGGTGGATTTGGTCTTCCCACTCAGTCATTTGTGGGTGGTCTACAGGATGCAATACTCATGTCTACAAAGGCTATTCAATGTCAGTCTACAAACAGAATTTGTCCTGGATGACTGGATGACAGCAGCAGACCTCCCCTGGCACAAAGGTGGGATATTGATGGTCCCTGGTAGTTATAGAACCATAAGTCTGACTAGTCTCATCTGTAAGGCTAAGGGAAGGGTAATAATAGAATCAATAAATATATTCTTCGGTAACCAACATACTCATGATCCAAGCCAGTTTGGATATGTTAACTGCAGATCCTGCCTACTTAACTTAACTATCTTCTTTAAGAAGGTTCCTGAGTCAGTAGATGAAGTTAAATCAGTACACACCATAAATCTAGTCTCACAAAAGTGTTCAACACCATGTCACACTCAGGTATTATAGATAAACTGTCCCAGCTAAATGTTAATCCCTAAATAACTCATTGGATAGCAAATTAGCTCACAAATAAAACCCTGGAAATTAGGTTGGGTGGCTCTACCTACTCCAAATGACCTGTCACTAGTGGTGTACCCCAGGGTTCACTCCTTGATCCACTTCTCTTTGTCATTTACTTTTCAGAGGTCAAAGCTATTACAAAGAGTTTATGGCTGACCAAGTTTGCAGATGACTGTACATTATTTACCATCATAAGTTCCCCAGAGGACAGTAAGATCGTCCAAGAGGACCTTTGCTAAACTGGTAGCTGCTGTGAAAACCATGGACAAAAACTGAATGCTGGAAAATGTATAATAGTTTTGTCTGGCAGGCAAGAATTCCCTTGCAAGTATATCAGTGACAACGCACTCCTGAAAATTGATCTAGTAGTTAGGGACCTGGGAACCTATCCTATTCAGTCTAATGACCATTTTTGGTATGTACCTGTCCAAACAATTGACACAGCTCAAATCCCCCCATGTCTCTGATAAACTCTGAAAACTTCATAGCTCATATACTCCCTTCTAATAAATGCCAGTGGTATGTAGGGATACAATTGAGTTGGATTGCATGCTAGGCTTATTAAGGCCTTGGAAGTCATTATCTTAGTATAACTATGAACTATGAACTGGGCGGCCACGGTGGTGCAGCGGTTAGCGTTGCCACCTCACAGCAAGAGGTTTTCCAGTTCGATTCTCAACTGGGGTATCTTCTGTGTGGAGTCTGCATGTCCTCCCTGTGGTCGCGTAGGTTTCCTCTGGGTGCTCTGGTTTACTCTCACATCCCAAAGACATGCAGTAGGTGAACTGGACACTCTAAATTGGCCCTAGGTGTGAGTGTGTGCATGTGTGTGCCTTCTGTGGAAGGTTGGGCACCGGGCTGGCAACTCGACACTGTAAAACTCCACTGCCAATCATGAGTGGACAGATGATCCGCTGTGGTGACCCCTAACTGGGAAAAGCCAAAAGAAGAAGAAGAAGAACTATGAACTATAAGGCTTCTAAAGTTACTCCTCAATCAACAGCCTAGATAGTACATGAATCCATGTAACACCACCCATGCATTATGGGATTACTCAAAGTCACATTGCACTATTATTGCAATTCAGTTATAAGTAATTTACCCACTGTACCTACTGTACCAGTAAGGCAAACTGTTCTTTCCTTCTAATATGTATTAATTTGGATTGTTCAGACTATGTTTTCCTTCTGATCTTTATTCCATAAAAATTAAATTTATGTGAAATTGTAGTCTAGTCTTATATGCCTTCGAGTTGCATCTTATACAATGTTATTATCAAATGCGTGCTTTTTAGAATCATTTATAGAAATATGAGAATGGCAGAAAACAAAATATTTAATTCAGATTGTGTATATTTAGAAATAAAGATGTTTATCAATCGAGTTTTCTTGAAATAAATTAAATGACTCCTTGTGAGTGGCAAATAAATGCCTCACATTTAAATGTGTATCAGTGAATGTGATCTGAGCTGCAAAAAAGTGTTCACGTTTAAGCTAATGTTGCCTGCAATCCATTGATGACTAGGCATAGCTTCTAAACTACTGTCTACCTGAGCTGTCATTTCACAGATTACAAAAGTGAAATGTTTTTGACATTTTAATAAAGCTTAATGACATTTCAGGGACATATTTATATCCATCCAACTTTTTGCAGACTGTTCTAATTGCAGCATTCTGAATAAGAATAGTATGGCTTTTTAAACTATTGTTCTTGAATAAATCTGACTAGCTGAGTGATAAAGTAAAAAAATATATATTTCTTCAGTTTTCAGTGCAATGTCAAATATTATTTGTTTATTTGCATTTTGTTGACCAGGATAACTTAGCTGGGCATTGTCTGTTTTCCCAGGGATCCAGGTTGTAACATACAGCAAAATGTACGCCTTTATTTATTTATATTTATTGGCATTTGATTACCAGGAAAGTCTGACTAGGTAGAAGCCCATTTTCAGTGTAGACCCTGGGATAAGCTCCAAATTAACAGACATACTATAGAAAAATGGCAGCAGGAATGGGACTGTCAAAGATTTAGCGCTTTTGTTTTTATTTAAAACTTCTTTCATTCTGTATTTATTTAGAATTTCTTCAGGAAACTCCAAATTATTACAAAGCATTTTAAGAACAATAACTTTACAATTTTCAAAAATAAAACAAAAACATATAGTTTAAATAATTATAACAAATTAGACATAATATAAACAAACATTGGTTAAGACTCGATACAGGGTATATGACAATCATTTAAAATTTAGAGAAATTTTAGACAGTTTGTAGAGAAATTAAAGGTAAGTTAGTGTAATAGAAACAGAAATTGCAATATGAATTGAGAGAAAAACAGACTGATAGTATATTTATAAAGAAAGTCATGGAAAAGAATTAGATACACTTTACCTGCCTTTATAGAACTCTCTGCTCTGAAAAATCAAATGTTTTTACTAGTAGAAAAACCTAACCTCTCCTCTGGTCAATTACTCAGCTTCTTTTCCACTGCTAAACTTTGGAACTCACTCCCACCTTCACTTAGATCCACTACTAATGCTTCTTTCTTCAAAAAATCTTTGAGAAAACATCTTTCCTCCCAGTGGCTATGCTCATGTGCTAGTTCCTCACAACCTATTACCTGACTGTCTCTCTCTCCTACTACTACTCCCACCTTTCCTACCTTCATCCTATATTACCTTCAAAAAACCTCCTTCATCCCTGGATAATATCAAATTCTGTACCTTTGTAAACATGTACTGTGAGCTGATAGATTTATGTACAGCCGCTTTGCCATCTTACTCATTTATAAACTATGTATTCTGTTCAAAACTTTGTTAAAACTTTGTATGTTGTTTAAAACTAGTGTTGTAGCCATTCTGATTTATTAATCAAATGTATGTATTGTATTTCATTATGGGCGGCCACGGTGGTGCAGTGGTTAGCACTGTCACCTCACAGCAAGAGGTTCTCCGGTTCGATCCTCGGCTAGGGTGCCTTCTGTGTGGAGTCTGCATGTCCTCCCTGTGGTCGCGTGGGTTTCCTCTGGATGCTCCTGTTTCCTCCCACATTCCAAAAACCTTGGGCACTGTAAATTGGCCCTAGGTGTGAGTGCATACTTGTGTGTGTGTGTGTGTGTGTGTGTGTGTGTGTGTGTGTGTGTGTGTGTGTGTGTGTGTGTGTGTGTGTGTGCCTTCTGTGGAAGGTTGGGCGTTGGGCTGGCAACATGACACTGTAAAACTCTACTGCCAATCATGAGTGAACAGGTGATCTGCTGTGGCGACCCCTAACTGGGAAAAGCCAAAAGAAGAAGAAGATGTATTGTATTTCCTTCTGTAGCTTTTCTTCCTGGGCCTCCACAAGAAATGGGTAATTTTTGGCCCAGTGGACCTTCCTGGTAAACAGATACAAATGAATAAATAAATAAATATTAGCAGTAAGGAAGGAAGTAAAAAGAGAGAGTAAGGAGGTGTAAGGAGTGAAAAGGTGCTTGTTTAGGGATACAGTTTATCCTGGTTTTGAGCAAGAACAGATCCAGATTTTAACTAGAAAGTCTGTCAGAGTGGTTTTGAATGATGCGAGGGAGAGTATAGATTTGATGGATACAGGTAAGGAGTTTCAGGCCATAACAACCTTGTACAAGTAAAGACAATGCCCAGCAGATTTGTTAGCTTTATAGACAGACAGGAGTTTTTGGTCACTGGATCACAATGACTGACTGGGAACATAGTTGTGTTGAATGTTTTTAATGCTGGACAGGCAGATGGATGCTGGATAATTTTATAGGTCATAAGAAGCTGTGTATATGTTAGTTGATGTTGCAGTTCTAACTAGTTTAGGCTTTTTGGTGCTATACAGTGGTGGGTTCTGAAAGGGGTATATCCTGCAAATTTAGCAACTTTGTTATAGCATTGTTCAAGTTTCAGTTTTTGTGAGGCCTGGAGGTTAGTAAGGATGGGAGCACCATAAAGAAGATTTAGGACATAAGTAGTGGAAAGTGTAGTTTTAGTTGAGTATGTGAAAAAGTTTTGGCTCTGTAAAGCATCCCTAATTTTTAATAAGTGAATAAGTTTTTCTTATTAACAAATAAGACAAAACCAGAGAGGTGAGACTGTGTTGGTTTGGACATGTACTGAGGAAGGATGCAGAGTATATTGGGAAAAAGATGCTAAGGATGAAGCTGCCAGATAACAGGAAAAGAGGAAGGCCTAAGATAAGGTTTATGGATGTGGTGAGAGAGGACATGCAGGTGGTTGGTGTGACAGAGCAAGATGCAGAGGACAGGAAGAAATGGAAACAGTTAATCTGCTGTGGCGACCCCTGATGGGAGCAGCCGAAATAAGTTTTTCTTATACAATTTTGCTGCATTTGCAAGTCAAATGTAAGATTCTCATCCACTATCACCCCTAATAGTTTGCTATGAGAAGTGACTTTAATGATTGTATTATCAAGAGACAGGACTTTAAATTCAGTTTGTTCATGAGAAAGGGATTTAGGGAAATAAGTAGTAGTTTGGTCTCTTTTGGGTTGAGCATGTATTGTGAGTTCAAAGCCATGTTTCAGTGACTGCTAAAGCTTCCTGAGTACATTTTTGCAGGTGTATCACTTTGGCAGATGTGCAAATGAGACTGAAATCATCTGCATGGCCTGTTGTGTGGAAGTAAAGAGGGTGTTGGAGAAAATATTAAACAGGATGGGGCGAAGGATAGAGCCTTGTGTGACTGGTAGCTATTAGAAACACAGAATGGTGGGTTGAGAGAGAACTAGTGAGGACATTTGAAGTAGACGTTTACTGTGACAAACTCTCAAAAGCTTTAGACAAGTCTAGAAATAAGGAGGAGACTAGTTTGCCATTGTCGCTAGCTTTATTGACAGTATTTATGTAGGTTAGAAGGGCAGTGGTAGTACTATGGGAAGGACAGAAGCCATGTTTTATGGGGGGATAAGAGTTATTCCTGCCAGGAGATAGTCTAGCAATTGTTTTGAATACATTTTTTTCAAGTATTTTGGAGAGGGGAGATAAGATTGCTATAGGTCTAAAGTTATTCATGTCTGTTGAATTTCCTCCTTTGTGCAGAGGGATAATGTGTGAGTTTTTCCAGAGAGGAAACCTGAGATTGCTGGATTGACCTATTTATAAGGGTTGAGGCGGGATAAGCAATGCAATTGGGTGCTATTTTATTTTAGGTACATTGACCTATTTATAAGGGTTGAGACGGGATAAGCAATGCAATTGGGTGCTACTTTATTTTAGGTACTCGCTTGATGATTCTTTGACTCTTCAACAGCAGAAATAAGACGTAAGTTACAGTAGAAACAGGCAACACAACATAGTATAAATTTACAGTGAGCTCCATAAATTAAGGCAATATAAAATATTATGGTAAGGACAAGTAATAATGGATCGTGATAATAAGTGTCTGAAATAATCTCTTGCTATTCAACTGCACGAAGAAGTAACTACTGGGTAACTAGAAGCATGAAGAGTCATTTATTTAATGTGGTTAAGCACTTAATTTGTACTGGGCATTACATTTACTGTGAGTAACACTGAGCTGGTGATACCCTTAATAAGAGCAGTGACACAAGCCACTCCGATGCGTTACTTTAAATGTTCAGTGTATCATAAACAGATAGATTTCCAGTTATATGTCTGCTCATGTTGGGTGATTGGTCATCAAGTTTAATATATCAGCTATTTTATTTTTGTTTACAAATGGCATCTTTTTTACTTATTGATTTATCTTATGCACGTTTTGGTCACCAGGGTACCATTTTTTTATAGGGATAAATATTGCATGCATATAAGTAATTTTAATATATACCTCTTTGTAGCATAAATATGATTAACCGCCCGGTTGTGAACATTGGCTCTAAGTGATGGTCTCTGCTGATAATGCACCTCAACCTCATTTACAAAATGGAATAAAGGGGGTTCATGGTAAATAAAAGGGGGTCAGTGGTGAATAAAGGGGGTTAATGGTGAATAAAGGGGGTCGATGGTGAATAAAGGGGGTTACTGGTGAATAAGGGGGGCTTATTGGTGAATAAAGGGGGTCAGTGGTGAATAAAAGGGGGTCAATGGTGAATAAAGGGGGTTAATGGTGGTGATGATGGTGATCCTTTGGACTGACTTTGTAAAATAGTTCAAGAGCAGAAGCTGTTGAAGTAATAAGACACTGGTTGTATCATTTCGGTAAAAATTTCAGCTATGATTAAACCATAATATTAGGCCCTCCAGGGATCGTGCACTTACTGTGGATGTAATAAGGCACTGATTTTATGATTTCTATAAACACTTCAGCTATGATAACTGAAGCTGACAGCTAACAGCTGACAACATCTTTATACTTCTTTCTATCACCCAAAACTCCTTCTCATCTGTGGAAAAATGGCTTACAGAACAAAAACTAAGCTCCTACTATTTCTCCCCAAAACTCTCTACCACCTTAAATTCACCTTTACTATTTCTTTGCTAGATAACACTCTCATCAAAGCTGAGCCTCACACTAAGTTACTGGGTGCAATAATCGATGACCAACTAAAATTCAACATCCATATCCAACACTGTATAAAAAAACTAACATGAAAATGGGTCTTCTCTAAAGGGATAAGAAATTTCTTGCTTCTAACTCCAAACCCACCCATGCCCAAGCCTATCCCCTTCCATGTCTCCCCTTTGTCTCGCCTATCCTAACTCACCTCCAGTCAAACCTTCTCTCCAAACTAGAACAAGCTTACAATAACATATCCAGATTCACCAGTAACCAGCCTTATAAACCCCATCATTCCCTTGCCCTAAAACAGCTTCAATGGCTAGAATTCCCACAGCTCTTACAACTTGCCCAGCTGCAGCTGACACACTCCATACTCAACAATCTGCTAGCTCGCCCATTGCTGTCTAACTTAGTATCCACTTATACCTCAACCTAATCTCTTCGTAGTGTTGACCAGCACCTTCTAGACATCTGTAAACCCAACAAAACTTGTGGTAATCTCCACTATAAGCACTCTGTGTCCCTTGCATGGAATAGGCTACCCCCTCACATTCATAGCATCACTAGTTCCAGCTGCTTTAAAACTGAAGTCAAGCACTACTTTCTGAGCCCATAAGCCTGTCCTTGTCGAAATCCAACATAACCTGCATTTGTTTCTTTTTCTTTTCACTATCTGTCCTGTCTACATCTAATAATTCAATGACTAATCTGCTCACTAGACAATACATTATGCTACTTGGGTAAGAGATGCCATTATTGTAAATACTTAAATGTACTAGTTATATTTACTTAATTTTGTTTTATTTTTAGTAGAGTTATTCTTTTCACCTGATTACTTCATATGTAACTTATGCTTATGTTGTATACGTTCATAGGTTCATAGGTAGGTACAAGGCTTTATAAGCCTAGCCAGAGTGTGTCGGCTTTCACCGCCCCATTGACTAAATAACTGATCCTCTGTCAAGCAGAGCCAATGAAGTGATCCCAGGGGTGTATTTTCTGTTACCCATCCACTCGTCAAGGTTTCTCTTGAAGAGTGTTAGTGAGGGGCTCTGCCTAATGTAGTTTGGAATTTTGTTCCAAAGCATGGGAGTCTCTGTGACAGGAACATATCCCTCCAGCATGTTCTATTTATTGTTATGGCGAGGTTTAGCTCACTAGAGCGTGTGGCTCAACAGTGACTTGGATTTCTTTATGTGGAGCATGTCCATCAATTCTGAGTTGGACATGACTTTGTAAGTCAGGCAGAGATCACCTCTGAGTAAGTGATATGTCACTGAGTACATCCGGAGTTTTTTCAGTCGGGCTGCATAGGACATATGTTTGAGGCCAGTAATCCTCTTGGTGAGGTACTTTTGTGGTCTCTCCAGATGTTGGAAGTGTCTTGTGAGGTACATCCCAAATGGGGCATTGTACTCTATGATGGGTCTGATGAGTGCTGAGTAGAGGGGCACTATAACCTCTTTATTTCTAGATGCAAACCCTTTAGTAATTAGATGGGCCACATGGAAGGATTTCCTAACTACTTTGGCAATATGATTGTCAAAGGACAAATTACTATCTACCTGGGTCCCCCAGATCTCTTATTATCTCTCCTGTATTAAGGGGGCTGCCACCTATGTGGTAATTCGTGGGTGTTTTGCTTTTCCCAAACGGGACAACTATGCATTTTTTGGCATTTAGCTTGAGGCCATAACTTTGACACTAGGTGTCCATCTCAGTAAGGCCCTTGTGGAGGATGTCCATGTCAGCCGGAGAGTCAATTATGGCTCCCAGTTTGCAGTCATTGGCGAACTTGGTTAGTCATAGTCCTCCTGTGCTTTCCTGTACTTCTGAGAAGTATATGCTGAACAGTAGGGGTTCCAGGACTAAGCCTTGCAGGACACCACTTGTGACTGGTTTAGAGTTGGACCTGGAGCCCGCTATTCTTACTGTGTGAGTTCTGTCTGTAAGCCAGTTGGCAACCCATCTCATGACGTAGGGATTTATGTTCACGCTGGTGAGTTTTTCTGTAATACCCGAGTGCGGAATGGTGTCGAAAGCCTTGGCGAGGTCAAGGTAGGCTGTGTGAACAACCTTTCCCATGTCTATGGCCTTGGTGACTGTCTAGAAGAAGTCAACCAGGTTTAGTAGGCATGATCTGCCCTTAACAAAGCCAAACTGGGTCAGATCAAGTGTTTGGAGGTTCTAAATGTCTTTGTTAATGAGTTCCATGATGATGCACTCCATAGCCTTGCAGACCAGGCTAGTCAGGCTTATGGGTCGGTAGTTACCAGGGTCAGTTGTGGCCCCTCCTTTGTGGAGTGGAATAACTGTTGCTGTGTGCCATTCTATGGAAACATAGCTTGTGGAGAGGCTGAGGTTGAACAGCATGTTTAGGTGGGGGGGGGGGTTAGTTCATTCTGTAGTTTGTGCAAGACGCAGCCTGAGGCACCATCTGCCCCCATTGATGCTGTGTTGTTGGCTTTTGAAAGGGCTATTTTCACCTGTGCGTCTGTGATTTCTGGGACACTACACTTTTCTGGTATTGTTGTGAGCCCTTTTAGGGGTGAGAGAGAGGTGAAGTTTGCACTGAATTTATCTGCCAGGATGTTGGCAATATCAGTAGGTTCAGTATATTTTGTGCTATTTTGCACTAGTTCAGTGCATGTCTGCGAGTTGCCACTTAGATTCTTAACATTGCTAAAGAAGGCTTTGTGGTTATCTTTTGAATCCTTGGCTATTTTTCTTTCGATGTTAGCCTTGGATGATTTTATGAGGGACCTTAGTTTCTTACTGATACTGATCAGGGATGTCTTTCCTTCTTGGGATTTGCTTTTTTTCTGAACTAGTTTCCTCCTTTTATTGTATAGCATGTTTATGGCAGGGATCCACCAGTCTGGTTTCCTTCACTTAGAGGAGTGAGTCTTGGTTTTGCTAGGGATGGCACGATCCATGCATCCTTGTAGGTGCTCATAGAGTGCATTTGTAAAGGTTTCTGCATTTTGGGCAGCATTATTCTTTAGTGTGGGGGCTGTGAAACTTACTGCCTCTGTCTTAAGTAAGGTGAAGTTTTTTACTGTGGTTTCCTTAGTTGGGGGTGGTGGTGGGGTGTGGACATCCAGAATGATTAGTTTATGGTCTGATCTAACCAGTGATGGGTTGACCTCCGGTGCGGAACACCTGTCGCCCATGTTTGTGATGACCAGGTCCAATATGTTTTCACCTCTGGTAGGGGAGTTTACCAGCTGATCCAGGGCGTTTGAGTTGATGAATTCCAGAAAGCTCTGGGCCTGGGAGTTTGACAGGAGTTGTTTTTCCAGTTAATGGCAGGGTAATTGAAATCACCCAATATCTGGGTGTTTGGTAGGACCTTCATGTTTTCCAGTGTCTCCAGAAAGGTGGAGTGGTGGTCCTGGGTCATGGAGGGTGATCTGTAGCAGGCCACAATTTGCATTGCAGATTTGCCCGATGTTAGTTGCACATGGATGATCTCAGAGGTATCATGCTGCGCCACTAACCTGAAGGTGTAGGTATCCTTGATTAATATGGATACACCCCCTCCTTTTGTGTTTCGGTCCATGTTCTGTTGCCAAAACGTGTGGTACGAGTTGTAGCCCGGTAGTGCTGGGGTGCTCTCTGGAGCCTTGAACCAGGTTTCAGTTAATGCACAGATGTCGACGTTCTCCATACTGAGAAGTGCTTCTAGTGTGTGCATTTTGAGATTTAAATTCCTGGAGTTGAGTAGCATAACCCTCAGTTATTTTAATTGTGCTGTTTACGGAGGTGGGTTTGACTTTTGAGCCTTGCCAAAAAAGGCACTATGGGGGCAGCAAGAGCCTTGGCCAGTATTCGAAAGCCTAGGGGTGACAGGTGCAAGCCGTCTCTTGGGAAGCAATGTGGCTTGTTGAACATGTCGTCCCAGGCTGATAGACACTGGATCCCCTTTGAATGACACCAGAAGTTTAGCCAGTTGTTGAAACTGATAATTTTTTCTTTATACTGAGGTATCATTCTTGGTGAGCGCAGGATGCTACTCAGGGTCAGGGTCATACCAGCCTGGGCTACATGATCAGAGAGCTCTTCCATGTCTCTTTTCATGTAGTCCAGGGAGGTACGTCTCAGGTCATTCACACCAACATGAACAATGACAGAGTCATATTTGTACTTGTTCTGGAGTGACCTGAGTGCTTGTGTTATGTGGCGTATTCTGGCTCCCGACAGGCAGCTAACAGTAACCGTCTGCTTGTCCAGCCTAGTGAGTGGGACTTCAGTGTGCCTTACTATAGAGTCACCTATTACTAGTGTGTTAGGTATGTTATTTCGCCTTAAGGCCCGTGATTGTGCGGCACACTGATTTTGTGTTTTATGTGTTGTCTGGTTTGTAACGGGAGGCAAAAGTTGTTTGGATGTCTGCTTTGGAGGTCTCTGATGTTTTGCAGGTTTTTATTTAGAGCCTCCAAGTATGATTTTGTGTATTTATGTGTATTTTTTGCCAGTGCTGGTTTAGTAGGTCTATGTGTGGCTGGAGGTGTGGTGCAAGTATTAACCGTCTCCTCTTGACGGTCTGTTCCAGTCTTGGGCGGAGACAGCTTAGCCTCCAGTTTGGCTGTATAACTGCATCTCTCGCATATGTTAGTGTTTTGTGGTAGGAGGAGAGGGTTGTCTGTGTACATTAGGCAGTTCTAACATTGCCTCAGGATACCCAGATTCACCAGCTGGACTGGAGAGTACACTTGAAATTGCCCTTTGGTCATGCCTGAATAGTAGGGTGAGCTGCTTATTCGCTTGGTTGGTGAGGGGTGAATAAAGAGCCTTGCCCTGCTGGTCAATCAAGTGTCAGGGTATATTAGTGCTTGCTATTAGGTCTGAGCAAGTGCTGGGCTGTAGGATGCTTTTTGAGTGCTTAGGTTGAGAGTTAGACTAGTTTCAAGGGAAAAACTGAAGAGTAGACTTAGTGGTGCCCGGAATAATTTAACCCTAGCTAACTGGCACTGCCCGGCGCACAAAACGGTGCAAATGCGGTTTTTACAGCAAGGAAATGAAAGAGATAGAAATTAGCCCAAAATGGCCAGTAAACTACTAACTTCTGGGCTGGAACCACTCCTCCAGGGACAGATAGACTGCTCAAAGCTCCCCTCTCTCACAGGTGAACAGAGAAACTTCCTTCTTTCCAAGTAAGGTATGGGCAACTCAGAAACTTGTAATACAGTCCTGATTTCAGCACTAGCCTGAAAACTGGACTATACTAGCTTAGAAAGGTGGGAAACAAGGAATTTTTTTGTTTTGTTTTTTTTTGAAAAGATAAAGCAAAAACAGTAAAAAATACACTTAAAACAGCTTTAAACTACTACAGATGATCAGAAAAGGCTATCACACTTTAGTGTGTAGCCTACAACAGTTAAATTATTTAAACAAAAAACGACTTTTTAAAAGTGCAGGCAGTCAAATAAGTACAATATGTGAAAAAAAACAAGCTTTTAAATCACAATAAATGCTGGAAAATCAGCATTTAGGTGGAAAACAGTTAAGTACAACAAGAAAGTAGAGAAAACTGATACTTAATCACTCCAAAGTATCTCTTCTAAGCTAGAAGGCTTGTATCAGTTTAAGGCTTTCTAGTGCTTCCCAGTAGGTTACTTACAGGAAAGATGAGAAACAAGTGCAGATGTGGTCTTTTAAACCAGAAAGTTGAAAGAGATGGACAAACTGTCCAAATGGTCAATAAACTACAATTTCTGGGCCAAGAACCACTCCTCTTGTGGTAGATAGGCTACCTAATGCTTAGTACTCCCACTGATAAGCTATGGCTTCCCTCCAGCACAGAAAGGCTTGGGGGGCTCAGAAGCTTACTAACAATCCCGGATACAGCAACTATGTAACCGGACTAGGCTAGTTCTAGGAAATGCGGGATACAGGCGCAAGTGCAGCTTTCAAACCAGAAAGCTGAAAGACATGGGAAAAAAAAAACTCAAACACCCAATAGCTACAATTCATAGGTTCATAGGTTGCTACTAGGCTATCAGCCCTAGGGCCTATACAAGACTAGCCATAACAATTCCCTGGCTATTTCTTCCCACACTATTTACTTCCCTGGACCCCTGTCTAGCAGGGCGACTGACGTGATCCCTGGGGTGAATTTCCTTTCTCCCATCCAATTGTCAAGGTTCCTTTTGAAGAGGGCCAAAGAGGCACTCTGCTTGACATATATGGGCAATCTATTCCAGAGTCTGGGGAGTCTCTGGGTCAGGAACCTATCCCTCCAGCATGTTATGTTTATTGTGATGACAAGGTTTCGATCCCTGGAGCGTGTGGCTCTGAGGGATTGGGATTTCTTTAAGTATAGCATGTCCAACAGCTCTGGGTTTGACATGGCCTTGTATCTTAAGCAGAGATCGCCTCTGAGTAGATGATATGCACCAGAGTATAGCTGGAGTTTTTTAAGGCGGTCAGCATAGGGCATCTGCTTTAGGCCTGTGATTCTTTTAGTGAGGTATTTCTGCGGCCTTTCCAGTTGTTGCAGATGTCTTGAGAGGTACATACCAAACGGGGCGTTGTATTCTATAATGGGTCTAATGAGGGATGAGTACAGTGGGACAATGACCTCCTTTTTTCTGGATGAAAAGCCCTTAGTGATGAGGTGTGCCACATAGAAGGATTTCCTGACTGTTGTGGCGATGTGATTATCAAAGGTGAGACCACTGTCCACCTGTGTCCCTAAGTCTCTTATCGCACTTTCGGTGTTTAGTGTACTGCCACCTATATGGTAATTCACAGATACATGTTTTTTCCCAAAGGGGATAACTATACATTTCTTGGCATTGAGCTTGAGCCCATGTCTCTGGCACCAATCATCTGTTTCTGTAAGGCCCTTTTGTAGAATATCCACATCATTTGGGGATTTAATAATGGCTCCCAGTTTGCAGTCATCTGCGAACTTTGTTAGCCAGAGTCCCTTAGTGTTGGCCTGTACTTCAGAGAAGTAGATGCCAAACAATAGAGGTCCCAGGACTGAACCCTGAGGTACTCCAATTGTCACTTGTCTGGAGCTGGATTCAGAGTCTGCTACTTTTACAGTCTGGGTTCTGTCAGTAAGCCAGTTGGCAACCCATTGGGTGACGTAGGGATTAATGCCCAGCTTAGTAAGTTTATCTATGATTTCAGAGTGGAGGATGGTGTCAAAGGCCTTGGCAATGTGTAGATAGGCTGTGTGGACCACCTTACCCTTGTCCATGGCTCTGGAGACTAATTCGAAGAAGTCAGTCAGGTTCAGGAGACAAGATCAGCCCTTCATGAACCCAAACTGGGTGGGGTCCAGTGTTTGAAGGTTGCCAATGTCTTTGTTTATAAGTTCCATGATAATACGCTCCATGGCCTTGCAGATAAGGCTTGTCAGACTGATGGGATGGTAGTTTCCGGGATCCAAGGTGGATTCCCCCTTCTGGAGTGGGATAACTGTAGCTCTGCACCACTCAGTGGGCATGAAGCCTGAGGTGAGGGTGTGATTAAACATGACACTTAGGTGAGGTGCCAGTTCATTTTGTAGTTCATGTAGTACACAGCCTGGGATGTCATCTGGTCCCATGGATGCTGTATTCTTAGCTTTGGAGAGTGCGTTTTTTACCTGTGTGGCCGTTATTACCAGAATTTGGCAATCTTCCTGTATTGAGATGGGCCATTTAGGGGGTAAAAGGGGGGAGAAATTGGCACTGAATCGATCTGCCAGGATATTGGCAATATCCTTGGGATCAGTATATTTAATGCCATTCTGTTTTAGCTCAGAGCAGATCTGAGCATTGCCATTTAGATTCTTGACATAGGTATAGAGCCTTGTAGTTGTCTTTGGAATCTTTGGCAATTTTATTTTCGTAACTAGCTTTGGAGGATTTTATGAGGGATCTCAGTTTCCTACTGAGGCTGGTAAGGGAGTTTTTTGCATCCTGGGATTGTCCTCTTTTCTGCAACAGTTTCTTCCTTTTGTTGTAAAGTTTGTTTATGGCAGGGGACCACCAGATTGGCTTCCTTTTTTTGGATGAGTGCATCTTCATTTTATTTGGGATGGCACGATTCATGCATGAGTGGATGTGCTCATACAGTGCCTTAGTTTGGGATTCAGCAGTTGAACTTTCAGTTCCCATCTGCATGGGTGTCATGAAGTTTGTCACTTCTGACTTGAGTAGCATGAAGTAGGCTTTGGAGAAGTTTTTTTTATGGAGGTTTCCTTACTGGGGGGTGGGGGTGGGATGTGGATGTTAAGGGTGATTAGCTTATGGTCAGACCTGACTAACGAGGGGGTAACCATAGGTGTGGAGCATCGATTTCCCATGTTGGTAATGACCAGGTCTAGAATATTGAAGCCCCTGGTGGGACTATGGATTAGTTGATCCAGGGCGTTGAAATTTATGAATTCCAAGAACCATTGGGCAAAGGTGTTCGTACATGAGTAGTTCTCCCAGTTAATGGCAGGGTAGTTAAAATCACCCAGTATTAGGGTGTTTGGTTCTATCTTAATATTTTCCAGTATGTTTAGAAAGGTGTAGTGAGAATCTTGGGGTATGGTGGGAGATCTGTAGCAAGCTACAATTTGGATTGCAGTCTTATCTAGTGTTAGTTGCACCTGGAGAATCTCAGACGCATTGTGCTGGGCAACTAGCCTGGTGGTGTGAATATCCTTGGTGAATATTGACACTCCTCCACCTTTAGTGTTTCGGTCCTGGTTTGGTGGCCGAAAAGTGTGGTAAGAGTTGTAGTCTGGTATTGCAGGGGTGCTCTTTAGAGCCTTGAACCAAGTCTCAGTTACTGCACAGATATTAATGTTCTCCATTTTTAGGAGTGCCTCGAGAGAGAGTACCTTTTGAGGTTTAGAATTCTAGCATTGAGTAGCATTACCTTCAGATTTTGCATGCTTGTACCTGTTATGGTGGTAGTTTTGTCCTTTGAACTTTGCCTAAAAAGGCACTATAGGGGTGGCAAGAGCCTTAGTCAGTAACCTGAGCCCCAGCGGCGACAGGTGCAGACCATCTCTGGCAAAGCAACGTGGTCTGTCAATCATGTCGTCTCAGGCAGACAGATACTGGATCCCCTTTGAATGACACCAGAAGCTTAGCCAATTGTTGAAGTCAATCATTTTGTCCTTATCTTGTAGTATTATTCTGGGCGAAGGCAGGATGCTACTCAGGGCTAGGGTCATACCTGCCTGGGCCACAAGACCTGGGAGCTCTTCCATGTCTCTTTTCATGTAGTCCAGGGAGGTACATCTCAAGTCATTCACTCCAACATGGACAATGACAGAGACATATTTGTACTTGTTGTGGAGTGACTTGAGTGCATGCGTTATGTGGTGGATCCTGGCACCCGACAGGCAGCTGACTGTAATTTTCTCCTTGTTCAACCTGGTGAGAGGAACATCAGTGTACCGGACTATACAGTCACCTATGACTAAAGTGTTAGGTACATTGTCTTGCCTTAGGGGCTGTTGCTGGGTGGCACACTGGTGTTGTGAACTATGTGACACTTTGGTTGTGATTGGTGTTTGTTTGCATTTCAGCTTCAAAGGTCCTTGTTGCTTGGGCAGGTTAAAGTTAAGGGCCTCTGCATATGTGGATTTAGGGTTGCTATATGTGGGTGTTGGTGGTGTGGGTTTAGAAGGGCTATGTGTTGCTTGAGGTGTAGTGTGGGTGTTAACCTTCTCCTCTTGACTGTCTAGCACAATCTTGGGTGGAGAGAGCTTTGCTTCCATTTTGGCTATGTAAGTGCATCTCTCACAGGTTGTAGTGTTGGGTGGTAGGAGGAGAGGGTTGTCTGTGTACATGAGGCAATTGCTGCATTGCCCCAGTATGCCCAGATTCACCAGGTGGACAGGAGAAATCACCGAAAGCTGACCCTTGGATATGCCTGGTTTGGTGCTTTTTTTTTTTAAAGTACAGGAGCTGTTTTCCCTTACCTTAGCAAGGTACTTTGCAATTATAGGCTGTTTAGTGCCTACAATTAATTTCTCCTTATTAACAAGGAGAGTTGAGTGCTTGTATCAATTTAAGGCTTCCTAGTGCTTTCCAGCAGGTATTAGAGCAAGTGCTAGTCACAGGGATGCTTAAAGGTAAGATGAAAAAAATGCACACTGCAGTGTGCACTAGAGAAGTTAGATGTTTAAAAAGTTAAGGTTTAGTGGAGAGTTACTATTTTTAAAACAGCAAGATGGATTGAAAGGGGTGGTCACTTTTGTATTCTGGTACTATGGAATACAGTAGGATGGCCAATAAATTTAAATAGCTGAAGGGGAGTGATTTCAAAAATGATGATTTTGTGATTACTCACACAAGCCAGTGAAAGCAGAGAGGAAATGAGATATATGGTCAGGTTAACATAACAGGCAGGCAACTAGAAAGACAGCGGTATTTAACAAGACAACCGTAACTGGGTGGGAGGGCAGGAAAAAAATAAAATTCTGCCTGACACAGAAGAGAGAGAGCTGTGGTCTCTTGTGAAGTTTTAATGTGCTGTTAAAGCAGAATGCAAGTAAAACACAAGGTAAAGAAAACAAACCATAGTATTCAAAAATATAGAAAGGCAATAAAGTAATACAAAAATACAAAAAATAAAAGCAAACTAACCTTTCCTTCACAGCAAAGTGTAGCAGAGTCTGGATGAGCCTTTCTGGAACAGGGCACACTCCTCTTGTGGTCGATAGGCTACCTAATGCTTACCACTCCCACTGGTAAGCTAGGCTTCTCTCCAACACGGAAAGGCTTGGGGGCTCAGAAGTTTACAAACAGTCCTGGATACAGCAAATCTGTACCTGGACTAGACTAGTAACAGGAAAGACAGGAAACAAGCGCAAACATAGGCTTATAAATCAGAAGGTTGAAAGAGATGGAAAAGCTTCCCAAATGGCCAATAAACTATAATTTCTGGGACATAAACCACTCCTCCTGTGGTAGATAGGTTACCTAGTGCTTACCATTCCCACTGATAAGCTAGAAGGCTTCTTTCCAACACAGAAGGGCTTGGGGGGCTCAGAAGGTTACCAACAGTCCTGGATACAACAAATCTGTACCTGGACTACACTAGTTACAGGAAAGGTGGGGACCAAACGCAAACAAGGGCTTTTAAACCAGAAAGTAGAAAGAGATGGAAAAACTGCCCAAACAGCCAATGAGCTACAATTTCTGGGCCAAAACCCACTCTTCCCATGGTAGATAGGCTACATAGTGCTTACCACTCCCACTGATAAGCTAGAAGGCTTCCTGCCAACACAGAAAGGCTTGGCGGGATCAGAAGCTTACCAACAGTCCTGGATACAGCAAGTCTGTATCTGGACTAGACTAGTTACAGGGAAGGCAGGAAACAAGTTTAGAATTTTTTTTTTTTGCAGAAAAGTAGCTAAAACAGCAGTAAATACAATTCAAATTGCAGTGCAGGCTAGCACACTTGAGTGTGTAGCAATATTACGGCAAATACAGTTTAAGTAAATGCAATTAAGTTAACAAATGACTAAAAAACAAGTGCAGAAGGCTTTAAATTAGAAGGATACTAACAAGCAGTAATAAATGCAGAGTAAGAGTGACTCAACAGATAACAGCACGCAGAACAGCAACTAAGACAGTTACAGTAAAAGAGCATAAATAAATTAAATGCAGAACTATATGAAAAAGAACAGATAAAAGTGTACTTAAATTCACTTATATGTACAGTTGATTTCAGGTAGATCTTAGCCGGAGCAAAGCTCAGATAATAAGCAGAAATAACCCAAAATGTACCACTTATATAAGGCAGGACAGGATATCAGTGATGAGGTGAAACTACCCCCCGCTGCTATCAATGGCTACACAAAAATTCTAACAATTACTCTGTAGAGACACAGCCAAAACTTTCAGCTGAGTTAATATTCAGTGAGAAATACAAATAAATAAATTAAATGCAGAACTATATGAAAAAGAACAGATAAAAGTGTATTTAAATTCACTTATACGTCCAGTTGATTTCAGGTAGATCTTAGCCGGAGCAAAGCTCATATCGATATTGATGCACTGTTTTTCTTGGGTTTTGTATATTGCCTAATATGTTATCATTTTATGTTTATATTGCTGGAGTTTTTTGCCTCAGGTCTCCATTGAAAACGTGCCTTTGACTCAGATAGACTAACCCGGTTAACAAATGTCAAATAAATAAAATAATAAATAAATGATTAAACCATAATATTAGGCCTTTGTGGGATCATGCACTTAGGATCATAGATTTATAGGAAATTACTAGGCTATTGACCCAGAAGTAATTTCAAGCCTAACCATTTCATCACAAAGCAATACCATAAAAATGTTAGTTAATACCCAAGATCGCATTTAGTAATAACTGCCCATGTCCAGGAGGATTGTGGGCACTATTCCAGGTAAGAATTTACTGTGCCCCATCCACTTATCCAGGTTCCTTTAGAATAGTGTTATAGAGGTGCTGTGTTTCACATAAATAGGTGGAGATGTGCTCTAGAGAGAAGAGGAATGAAGGTCAGCAGGACTAAGACAGAATATATGTGTGTGAATGAGAGGGAGGATAGAGGAATGGTGAGGATGCAGGGAGTAGAGGTGGTGAAGGTGGATGAGTTTAAATACTTGGGATCAACAGTTCAGAGTAATGGTGAGTGTGGAAGAGAGGTGAAGAAGAGAGTACAGGCAGGATGGAGTGGGTGGAGAAGAGTGTCAGGAGTGATGTGTGACAGATGAGTACCAGTAAGAGTGAAAGGGAAGGTCTACAAGAGGGTAGTGAGACCAGCTATGTTATATGGGTTGGAGACAGTGGCATTGACAAAAAGGCAGGAGTCAGAGCTGGACATGGCAGAGTTAAAGATGTTAAGATTTGCACTGGGTGTGACAAGGGTGGACAGGATTAGGAATAAGTATATTAGATGGTCAGCCTTGGTTGGAAGGTTTGGAGACAAAGCCAGGGAGACAAGATTACGTTGGTCTGGAATGTGCTGAGGAGGGATGCAGAGTATATTGGGAAAAAAGATGCTAAGTATGAAGCTGCCAGGTAACAGGAAAAGAGGAAGGCCTAAGATAAGGTTTATGGATGTGGTGAGAGAGGACATGCAGGTAGTTGGTGTGACAGAGCAATATGCAGAGGGCAGGAAGAAATGGAAACAGATGATCCACTGTGGCGACCCCTAACGGGAACAGCCGAAAGAAGAAGAAGATGAAGGTAGCCTATTCCGAAGATGTAGCAGTCGGTGGGAGAAAAATCTGTCCCACCAGCATGTCCTATTTAAGTTGTAGGTCATATTTAGATCTCTGGAATGGGTGGCTCTAGTCCCATTTGATTTATGGATATGCATCAAGTTCATTAGGCTTGGGTCAGAGATTGCTCTGTAAGCCAGGCATAAGTCTCCCCTAAGAAGTCCATATGATACAGTGTATAGTGACAGGAGACTTTAGTCGGTCTGTGTACAGCACATGCTGAAGTCCCTTGATCTTCTTTGTTAGAGAACACTGAGGTCTCTCCAATTGCTGCAGGTGCTTTGTATGGTGCATGCAGAACGGAGTGTTATACTCAATTATGTGGCAGATTGGTCCTGAGTATAGAGGGGTTAAAACCTCTTTTGCTCTTGAGGTGATGCCTTTACTAATGAAGTATACTATGTAGAAAGCCTTCCTTCCTACAGTAGACACATAGCGATCGAAGTTAAGGTCGCAGTCAAACTGTGAACCCAAGTCCCTTACCACTTTGTGGGTACTGTTTTTGATTTGATAGTGTGAAGGGACATTGTGCCGAAGGGAATTATGATGCATTTCTTTGCATTCAATTTGAGACCATGACTAAGACACCAGTAGCTGGTCTGTGTAAGACCCTCCTGGAGTATACTGACTTCATTCGGGGATTCAATAATTGCACCCAGTTTGCAGTGGTCTGCAAATTTGGTCAGCCACAACCCCCTAGTTTTGACCTGAACGTCTGAGAAGCATATGCCAAACAATAGGGGGTCCAGCCTGACCACTGTTGCACCCCCATGGTAACAGGTCTGCTAGTTGATGTAGAATCACCCACTTTAATAGCGTGTGTCCGGTTTGTGAGCCAATTAGCAATCCATCTTGCAATGAAGAAGTTTACATTCAGTTTGTTAAATTATTCGGTAATGCCTGACTGTGGGATTGTGCCTGAGTGTGGGATTGTGTCAAAAGCCTTTTCCAAGTCAAGGTATGTTGTGTGCACAGATTTGCCCTCATCAATTGCCCTGGAAACATTTTTGAAAAAATCCACAAGCTTTAACAGGCAGGATCTGCCTCTCATGAAGCCAAATTGGGTAGGATCTAGGGTTTGGAAGTTGCCTATGTTTTTATTTATGAGGTCCATAATGATACATTCCATGGCCTTACAGATGAGGCTGGTCAGGCTTATGGGTCTGTAATTCCCCAGGTTTGTTGCTAGGCCACTTTTGTGGAGGGAATCATTGTTTCTGTTCTCCAATCCACAGGAACAAAGCCTGTGGTTAGACTATGATTGACAAGGGTACATAATCACAATGCTAGTTCAACTTTTAGCCTCTTAAGAAAACAGACTGGGATGCTGCTTGGTTCCATAACAGCTGTGTTTTATGCCATGGGCAAGGCTTTAATGACCTGTTCTTCAGATCTGTGGGGTTGGGGGAAGTTTGGGGCAAGGTTTGTGATAAATTTGGAGGAGGTGGAGGTGAATTTTTACCAAACCTATCTGCTAGCAGGTTTGCTATCTCTGTGGGGTCAGTGTGTGTGTGATACCATTGGTCACTAGTTTGGCACATGCTTGGGTCCTACCTTTTAGGCTACATATGTAGCTGTAAAAGGCCTTATACTTATCATTGGCTGTGATTGCTAAGTTTTTCTCAAAGAGGCCGTTAGACGATTTGACAAGTTGTCTTATTTGCCTGTTGAGGCTGAGAAGGGTTTTGTTTTCCATTGTTGGGGTCTCACCTTTGTTTTTATGGACAGCAAGTTTTTGCATTTATCGTAAAGTTTGTTGATGCTGGATGTCCACCATGGCAGCTTGTTTTTACTTAAGGCTCTGGCTTTGATTGTTTCTGGCACAGCCAGGGCTACACACTCATGCAAGTGATTGTGCAGGGCTTTAGTGTAATCTTTGGTGTATTTACCACTTCTAGATGTGGGTGGGGCTCAGAATGCATTTATATCTTCACTTAAGAGGGTATAGTTTGTCTTAGTGAGGTTTTTTTAGTCTGATTTCGCCCTTTGTGAGTTCTGGTGTTAGTGTCAGCTCAATGATGATTTAAGTAATGAGGATCCAACAGCTGCGGTAGTGCACACATTTGACATTCTTAGTGAGGACTAGCTCTGGTATGCTTGTTTCTCTTATCAAGGTATGGGCAACTTGTTCCAGGGCATTTGAGTTAACAAAGTCAAGGAACTTTTGTACTAGCAGGTTAAGTCTAGCATAGCTTTCCCATTTGATGATGGGATAATTGAAATCCAAAACAAAATGCCTTGCACGTAGGTACTGCACGGCTGTAAAGTACCACATATGAAACAACAGTAGCCAGCTGTTAAAGTGTAAGGAGACATTAAAACAATAAATCTAAGTATAGAACCATAAAACTTTATTAGTCACAAACCGGTTTCGGCATATCCATGCCTTCTTTAGTGTGAATAAATGGACATACTTAGTAATTCATGGCATACATATTTAAAGACAACCTTGACCAATAGGAACATAGTATGTTCCAATAACTTCATAAATATTCATGAACCCATTGAAAATGTAATATCTAACTAAATTAATGATATAATAATATATGTAAAGGATCCCAAACAGGTTACAACCACTAGATAATAACCTAATGATACATATTAGAAATCTTAATATACCAATCAAACAATAATCAACAAAAAATTGAAAAAATAGAAAAAATATATATCAGTATATGTATACTTGATTATTTGCCCTAATAAGCATATACAAAATGACATGATACTATCATAAATACTTAGGGTAGAAATTGATGAAAACAGAAATAATAAAAAATAATAAATAATAAATAATATTAATGAACCTTGAGAAAAAAATATGTAAACCTCAGGTTCCAAACACAACAAAATATGTTGCATATATTCCACATCATATGATCACTTATAAATGGTCATTCAAGCCCGGAGAAAATAATGCACGCAGTGTAATAATCCAATATCTTTCTTTATGATTTAATATGCTATGCCACCCTTGGGTATTGCTTCTGTCACCTAATATTCTATCGATTATCATAAAAGAAAACTCAGCATTGCTATGTTTTAAAACATGTTGATACAATGCATTGGTTTCCTTTTTGGTCTTAATATCACTGTGATGTTCATTAATATGGGTTCTAAGTGGTCTGGAAGTCTGGCCCACATAAAAGGCCGAACACCTACAACTGGCCAAATAGATAACCCAATTGCTGCTACAGTTCCCAAAGACCTTACATTCAAAAACTTTACTAGTATTCTGACTGGAAAATTGTTTTGATTTATAGACCTGTTTACAGGAACTACAGTGGCCACATGGAAAAGTACCAACCAATTCATCACCAGACATAGTTAGTTGTTTGTGGATGGCCCCACCACTCTCAGTATGTTTAAAGTGAGAAAACAGGGACCCCAACGTCTTGCCTCTCCGATATGTAAACTTACATTCCGAATCCAAAATGGTTCTCAGATAATCATTAGCCAAAAGAATATTCCAATGTCTGTTGATGATCGCCCTAATGGCAGTATAATTTCTGCCGAAGGTGGTAATGAATCTTATAGTGGACCCCGAAGATGCCTGATCTCGTTTTTTATATTTAAGTAGGGAATCCTTGTCCATGTTATTGGCAGCTTCCCAAGCCCTAGAAATATCCTGATGTTTGTATCCCCTATAGACAAACCTCTGATATAACTCCGAACTTGCTCTTTGATAATCAGGTTGTGAGGAACTGATATGTTTCATGTGCATAAACTGTGACCTAGGGATGTTCCTGATGGTGTGGCGTGGATGCATACTTGAGGCATGTAATAAGGTGTTATATTGGGGATATATACGTATCAGTTCCTCACAACCTGATTATCAAAGAGCAAGTTCGGAGTTATATCAGAGGTTTGTCCATAGGGGATACAAACATCAGGATATTTCTAGGGCTTGGGAAGCTGCCAAAAACATGGACAGGGATTCCCTACTTAAATATAAAAAACGAGATCAGGCATCTTCGGGGTCCACTATAAGATTCATTACCACCTTTGGCAGAAATTATACTGCCATTAGGGCGATCATCAACAGACATTGGAATATTCTTTTGGCTTATGATTATCTGAGAACCATTTTGGATTCGGAATGTAAGTTTACATATCAGAGAGTCAGGATGTTGGGGTCCCTGTTTTCTCACTTTAAACATACTGAGAGTGGTGGGGCCATCCACAAACAACTAACTATGTCTGGTGATGAATTGGTTGGTACTTTTCCATGTGGCCACTGTAGTTCCTGTAAACAGGTCTATAAATCAAAACAATTTTCCAGTCAGAATACTAGTAAAGTTTTTGAATGTAAGGTCTTTGGGAACTGTAGCAGCAATTGGGTTATCTATTTGGCCAGTTGTAGGTGTTCGGCCTTTTATGTGGGCCAGACTTCCAGACCACTTAGAACCCGTATTAATGAACATCGCAGTGATATTAAGACCAAAAAGGAAACCAATGCATTGTATCGACGTGTTAAAACATAGCAATGCTGAGTTCTCTTTTATGATAATCAATAGAATATTAGGTGACAGAAGCAATACCCAAGGGTGGCATAGCATATTAAATCATAAAGAAAGATATTGGATTATTACACTGGGTGCACTATTTTCTCCGGGCTTGAATGACCATTTATAAGTGATCATATGGTGTGGAATATATGCAACATATTTTGTTGTGTTTGGAACCTGGGGTTTACATATTTTTTCCTCAAGGTTCATTAATATTATTTATTATTTATTATTTTTTATTATTTCTGTTTTCATCAATTTCTACCCTAAGTATTTATAATAGTATCATGTCATTTTGTATATGCTTATTAGGGCATATAATCAAGTATACATATACTGATATATATTTTTTCTATTTTTTCAATTTTTTGTTGATTGTTGTTTGATTGGTATATTAAGATTTCTAATATGTATCATTAGGTTATTATCTAGTGGTTGTAACCTGTTTGGGATCCTTTACATATATTATTGTTATATCATTAATTTAGTTAGATCTTACATTTTCAGTGGGTTCATGAATATTTATGAAGTTATTGGAACATACTATGTTCCTATTGGTCGAGATTGTCTTTAAATATGTATGTCACGAATTACTAAGTATGTCCATTTATTCACACTGAAGAAGGCATGGATATGCCGAAACCGGTTTGTGACTAATAAAGTTTTATGGTTCTATACCTTAGATTTATTGTTTTAATGTCTCCTTATACTTTAACTGCTGGCTACTGTTGTTTCATAATTGAAATCCCTCATAACCAGAGGGTATGGTAATTTATAGATTGTCTCCAATTTGGTCAAGTAGGTTTTATTCACATCATAACCTATGGAGGGGGATCTATAACTGGCTATGGCTTGAACGGGGGTCTTATCCACTGTAACCTGAAATGGAGTTGTCCAGTCTAATTAGACAGCAGATGAATTTATCAATAACATAGATAGAAACACCATCTCCTTTGGTTCTCACATGTTCATTTTGTTGTCTGAAGGTGTGGAAGGCATTGTAGCCTTGCAAGGCTGGGGTACTCTCTGAGGCTTTGAACCAGGTTTCTGTGACTGCACAGACATCTTCTAAGAATTGAAGTTCTTCCAGGGTGCGCAGTTTTCTGATTTAAGCTCCTAGCATTTAGCAGCATGACCCTTATTTTGTTATGACTGGTGAATTTCACGTCAGTAAGTTTGTTTTTGAGACCTTGCCTAAAAAAGACATTACGGGTGAGGAAAGAGCCTTTGCTAGTAGCTGAAAGCCTAGAGGTACCAGGTGCAAACCGTCTCTTTCATAGCAGCAAGGTTTGTTGACCCTGGCTTCCCAGGCTGACAGGAACTGGATCCCCTTTGAATGTCACCAAAAACTAAGCCAATTATTGAAATCAATCATTTTTTTGTTTATACTGTGGCATCATTCTAGGTGAGGGTAGTATACTGCTCAAGGCTAGGGACAAACCTGCCAGGGACATGCACTCAGAGAGCTCAATTATGTCTCTCTTCATATAGTCCAGTGAGGTATGTCTCAGGTCATTCACTCCATGAACTATGACAGAGTCATAATGGTACTTGTTACTGAGAGACCTGAGTGCATGCATGATCTGACAAATCCTGGCACTGGACAGGCAGCTGACTGTGACTTTCTCCTTGTCCAGCTTGATGAGTGGACATCCGTGTGTCTCACTATTGAGTCTCCAATGACAGAAAATTTGATTTTTGAGTGTTATGCCTTATGGGCTTGGTAGGTGAGACACTGGTGTTGCTATGTGCCATGGGTGCTGTGGAAACTGTGTTAGTTATAACAGTCTTATGTTTTAGAGGTCTCTGGTGTTTCAGTAGGTTAACCATGGACAAAATAAGACATTGATTTTTTGATTTCTCTAAACACTTCAGCTGTTATTAAATCATAATATAAGGCCTTCCTGTGACGGTGCACTTACTGTGGATGTAGCAAGCCACTGATTTTATGATTTCTATAAACACTCATCTATTATTAAACCAGAATATTAGGCCTTCCTGAGATTGTGCATGTACCATGGATGTAATAAGACACTGATTTTATGATTTCTATAAACACTTCAGCTATTATTAAATCATAATAGAAGGCCTTTCTGGGACTGTGCACTTATTATGGATGTTATAAGACACTGATTTTATATCTATAAACACTTCAGCTATTATTAAACCAGAATATTAGGCCTTCATGGGATCATGCATTTACCATGGATGTAATAAGAGTCTGATTTTATGATTTCTAAAAACACTTCTGCTATTATTAAACCATAATATTAGGCCTTCCTAGTTCATTACATCCAGCAGCCTAAACAGCTAGTAACTATTTCACATTGTTGCCTTTAGTCTACCTCTAATCTGTATTTCCATAGCATAGCATCTTTAAGCACATTTGTGTGAAAGGAACCAGACTGCTGTGGCTTAAATTTAAATCTTCAGCTTTTGCAGTAGGAAGTTAAATAGCATTCACCGTCCCTCAGCAGTGGTGCACAATTCCAGCCTTTCTGCAAATGTTAAGGTCAGAAAGGAAAGACTTTTCCATAGGACGTTTCTGACCATGTGTGTTGTGTGAAAGTCTATTTTTTTATCCTGATTAAATGTGCAAAAAGTGGGTTGATAGGACAGTGGAGAAAATGGTTGTGGCAATCAGAGGGTATAATAGAGGGGACATGATGCAGGGGGTTGAGGAGGGTGGTGGGACAACACCACAGCTATTCTCTTCTTCACAGCATAAAGTATTATTGTATCCACACTTTCATGACTTTGGAGAGTCGCCTCCCCAGGGATGAGTGACAACAACAGAATAATGTTCTATAACCAACAGACTACATCAAATCGGTCAAGATAACAGAGAGGTGAAATGGAGAGCTATGTATGGAGCATAGCTTTTTTGTGGGTCAGGTGCCCTTTTTTATTATATATTTTTTATTTTTCTGTAGAGAGAGGAATGTTGCTGAAGGTGCTTAGGAATGAGAAGGTTAGGTAGTTAGCGGAGGTTAGATACCAGGCACAGACATACAGGTAGGGTAGTTTACATAGCAGGTGCAGACATACAGGTACATAGCAGCTGTAGACATACAGGACATATAAGACAGACAGAGAGGTTGATAGGAACAAAAAGTTGTGGGACGCCATGACTGGGGATATGTAGGGGCCCTCAGAGGTGCATCCATGTCCACCTTGAGAAAAGTAAGAATCTATTCCTTACTCAAGGTACTGTCACCACTGTGTCCTGTGTCAGTAGTTTGGTCCAGTGCTGGACATGGCATTATTCCGGCAATATGATGCAGGATCTTTTCAACCCTGCTGTTTCAGGCACCAAGGTCCCATTCCATAATGCCCTCCACAAGCCCTGTCAGCTCCTGACAGGTGGCAAAATTACTACCTCTACTATAACTGCTTATGCAGATATGACTGCCCCAGCAGCTGTGGCACAGCTACCTGATGCAGGTGGAGCAGGTAGGCCAGGGTTTGAGGAGGCAACACTGACAGGTTGTGACCCAGGTATGCTGGGTGTCTATACTGACTGTGGTGGTGCTGCTGCAGCTGCATGTGAAAGTATTGTTGGCGGACCCCAGTAGTCAGTCTACCTCAACATGCTGATGGTTATTTTGTTTTCAGCAGCAATACATTAAGAAATAAAAAGTACATATAAGAAAAATGAGAGGGATAGGGTAGTGGGAGACAAAAAAAGAGAGAGAGAATTACATTAATGGCATGTCACATTACTTAATTATTTTAGTACATAAACCAATATGAGAAATGCATACCATATTCAGATATAATGGAAAGGCCTTAATGCTTCATAAAATCAGTCAATCACAGTGGTGTCATATGTGTTATAAAATCATGTATTTCACTGTGCTATATCAGATATCTGCTTTCAAAGGTCATTTTTGCATTTTCAGAGTTTGGTTGCTAATGTCATGCACTGTTGTGGTTAATGTCTTCTAAAGAATCTCCTGAAAAAAATTTAAATGTATTTCTGGGTATTGATCCCACAAACAAAAACAAACAGTCTTTGTGGTGTCCCTCAAAGTCTCACAAACCCAGTATGTCAATATAATGGGTCCAACGTCTTCTTCAAGAAAAAGTCTTGATGATTGGATGGGAAATAGGAAAGTCACCCCAGGGATCACCTCTGTGGCTCTGCTCGACAGGGGCACAGGGAAATAATTTTCTTGGGTGGCGAAAGCCAGGGTACCTTTTTGGCTAAGCTTATATAGGACCTAGGGTAATAGCCTAGTACCTACCTATGAACCTATAAACAACAAATGATGAGGAAACTTCTCTCTGTGGAAGAGCTAAGCTTCCCTAGAGTTCCTTAGATTTTAGGCACCTAATGAAAAACATACTGGTGGTAGAAATACTTTCTTTAAAAACTTTCTAAAGTATAAATCCACTAATGAATTTATGGAAGTACCAGCTAGTTCAAGTTGAATCTTCTTTATTAAAAACAAACAAACAAGTGATCCAAATAGTAGGTGAAAAAACAGAATAAAATCTAGAATTTAAAGATAAAAACCAGTTCAACGAATAAAGGACACACTGCAGCAAAGAATACTATAAATCCACAAAAACTCAGTATGTCCACCTAGGCCCCAGGCATAAAACTCTAGGACATGAAATAAAAACAAAACTCTGGTTTATTGTAACAACAGGATATGCGCTTTCACAATAGTGCTTCTTCAGATTCTAACATAAAAACTGGCAAATACTCCAGTTATTTAAAAAACAATTAACCAGTCAGAAACTTTGTGGGTGAAGTACCGAGGTTCGTCTTTAGGAATAATACTACACTTAAAAGAGAACTTTGTTATAAACCCCTTAGAAAGGAAGTTAAACTAGAGTTGAGGGAAGGTACCTTTCCCTGTAGAGACTGTATAGCCTGCAACTTTATGTTTGGTTCGTATTTGTTTGTGCATCCTGTTACAGCTAAGACCTATGAGCTTTATCTTTATGCCAGCTGTAGATCTGATAATTTAGTTTATCTGGCCACCTGTGTAGATTGTTCATCTTTCTATATAGGCAAAACCAATCAAAAACTTAAAGAGCAGGTTCTCCAACACTTGGGAGAAATTAGGAACAGAAGTAACTTGTGTGGCCTTTATAAACATGTTAAGGATAATACTGGGCGTTCCTTTACGTTTATAGTAGTGGAGACTGTTAGTAATGGCCATAGAGGAGGTGATGTGTGCAATAAAACTGAATGCAGGGAGATGAAATGGATAGCTATGTTTCAGGCACACAGGATACCAGGTTTTAATTACACTATACCTTTGAAGCCTACCTTGAAGGCAAGACCATTATATCACTAATGGAAAAGTTTCTGATTGGTTAATTGTTTTTTAAATAACTGGAGTGCTTGCCTGTTTTTATATTAGGATCTGAAGAAGCACTATTGTGAAAATGCTTATCCTGTTGTTACAATAAACCAGAGTTTTGTTTTTATTTCATGTCTGAGATTTTTATGACTGGAGCCTTGCTGGACATATTGAGTTTTTATGGATTTAAAATGTAGAATTCACCATTCTATTTATATACCTGTTTAAAAGCATGTGAGTGGTTTACTAGGGTATCTGCATTGTAAAAGGCAATTAACATGTTTACTAGCTAAATACGCCTTCCTCAATACCCCAGTGTGATATTCGACACAGTGCTGCCCTACTTCAAGCTGTCTGATCCCAAGATATGTTAAACTAAACTAAACTAAACTAAAACTAAAGGTTATAATAAAAATTATACATTAATAATTGATAAAACTTCCTGAAAACATTTCATTGTAGTATCAAAAAAGAAAAAGTTAACACAAGTCTCCAAAATTCCTTAGAAATCTTTTCTACCAGCATTCAGAAACAAATCCTAAATAAAAAGCTACCAAACACTTGAGAATATATATATATATATATATATATATATATATATATATATATATGTGTGTGTGTGTGTGTTTGTGTGTGTGTACATAAGTCTATCCATCTCAAATGATAAATATATTAAAGAATTTTAAAATAAAATGCACTCACAAACATATATATATATATATATATATATATATATATATATATATATATATATTAAAAATCTTGTAGAAAAACAGTCACCCATGCTCACAGCAGGGTCTGCAAACCCTAGAAAAAAATGTGTAAACAGGACTGTTTAAAATATATGAATGTTAAAGTACTTGAGCCAATATAAACATGTAGTATACCTGTCAATAATACTCAATATGTGTCTAGTTAAGCTCAAACACTTTGCATTTAAAAGTTACAACCTATAAAGACTAAGCTGTCAAAAAAATCATGCATGTGCTATAATGAATCTAGCTCTGCTGTTTGTTAAAAAAATAAAACTAACATTAGTCTACTGTTTAAAATATTCCAAGTTAATATATCTGAGCCAGCTAAAATAAATAGGATTCAACCTCTCACTAATATGAGTGTAGTTATTAAAGCTGTAGTTATGAAGGCCTGGACGAAATGATTATTGCTCACTGAAAAGTGTACTAGAGCTAAGAAAGTTGCCATATTGTTTATTTAAGCAATAACCCATGCCTGGGTGCGGGTAATGCTGGATTTACCCACAGTTGGTGTGGTTTGGTCACAAGGGAGAAGCCCGAGTGACCAAACAAAGACAAACCGTGGGTAAATCCAGCATTACCCAGACCCAGAAGTGGGTTATTGCTATTTTACAATGACATTATTTAAGAAAAAAAATACTTACTTTTCTTAAATAATTGCATTGTATATTGCCTCCTTGTTGCCCTTCCATAGCTGTCCAGTATTCTGGTTACGCAGTACATCAGAACATGAGAACTGTGTGTGTGGAAGCAACAGAGAAAGGAAGATCTCTGTTGCTTTTAAAAACTTGTCTCACTATGTTAAAAGAGTTTAACATAGCAAGATAGCTTTAAAAAAAGCAACATAGATTTTCCTTTCTCCGTTGCTTTTTTTAAAGCTGTTTTGCTATGTTAAATGAGTTTCCAGTAGTATAAGTCTGATTTACAATGTGCACGCTGACCAATCAGCATGCACGTTTTGGAGTAATAAGGGGGGGGGTCGTTGTATTATTACTTATTTATTATTTGCAATTAGCAACAATTTTATTGACTATTAACTTTTAAATGTAATTTTAAAATGTAATATTATAGTAGTGGTTATTAATTATTAATACTGGTTTAGTGGCTACATTTGTAAACAAATATATATGTTTATAATAACCACGTTTTAAATATTTAAATGTTTATTCAAATAATTAATTCACTTTGTACTATTATTAAAATCAGGGCACATTCATGAGATACTTTCTCACATTTTGTAAAACTAGGACTTTTTTTATTCAAATAGTTTTTATTTTAAACAATAACTAGGACTTTTGATTACAGTAGAAGCACATTAGAGCAGTTTGTGCATATTGTGCAGATGTCATGACATTTTATTAATTCTTGATTATAACTTTTTAATGCAAACATGGACAGGTTTAATAACTACACTCATATTAGTGAGGGGTTGTAAGCTACTTATTTTAGCTGCCTCAGACAGATTAACTTCTGAATATTTTAAATGGTAGACTAATATTATTTTTTAGCAAACAGCAAAGGCAGATTCTGGTTTAGCCTTTTTAGTTTGTAACTTTTAAATGCACATTGTTTGAGCTTAACTAGACAAATGCTGACTATTATTGCCAGATATACCGCATGTTTGTATTGGCTCCAGTACTATAGCATTCATATATTTTAAACAGGCTCTTGTTTACACATTTTTTCTAGGGTTTGCAGACATGAGCGAATATTTATTTAACATTTGTTTACTGGGAAAGTCCAATTTGGAATGCAGCCAATTTTCAGCAGAGGCCCAGGGAGAAATACTCAAGATGCATGTCTTTGTACCATGGGAGGAAACCCACACAAATACAGGAAGGACATACAGACTCTAAACAGAAGGCACCCCAGCCAAGAATCAAACTAGAGAACCTCCTATTGTGAGGTGACAATGCTACCGCTGTACTACTGCACAATCCAAATATTGCTGCTGTGAGCATGAGTGACTGTTTTTTCCACTAGATATTTCATATATATATATATATATATATATATATATATATATATATATATATATATATCTGGATTCTCTTTAGAAGCTTGAAATACTGAAATATTGAATTTCAGTAATTCGAGCCCATAAAGTGGAAACCTGAAAAGAACAAAAACTCAGAAGCACGGAATTCAAAACCTCGCACACCAGAGATTTTGAATTAGCGCTTCTGGTGTTTCGCTGTGGTTATGATTCAGGTAAGTGTTTATGTGTTAAGGGTTTTGGGTAGGGGCTGTGGTGTGTGTTGGTGTGTTTTGTTACTGTGATGTGTGTGTGAGGAAAATGTAGCTTGTGTGGTGGTGTTTTGTGTGTTTTTGTATGTAGTGAGACCTCGGAGTTAGAATATTTAAGTAGGGGGTGTGTGGGGGACACAGTCCCCCACATGGTGGGTGCATGGGGGCTTGCCTCCCTGCTTTTATGTAGGACAGAGCTTGTATTTGTGTGTGGGGAAGAAGGTGTGTGTTTGTGTACACCAGAAGTGGTAATTCAAAATCTCCGGTATGCAAGATTTTGAATTCCGCGCTTTTTAGGTTTCAACTTTATAGCCTCGACATACTGAATTTCAATATTTCAGTATTCCGAGGATATAAAGTGAATCCATATATATATATATATATATATATATATATATATATATATGTATATGTATTTATAGATTTATGAGTGTATTTTACTTTAAAATTATTTAATAGATTTATCATTTGAGATGAATAGACTTATGTAGATATATATATATATATATATATATATATATATATATATTCTCAAGTGTTTGGTAGGTTTTTATTTTTAGATTTGTTCTTTGTACTACATTTTCTTAAATAACATGCATTGTTTTTAGCCCAACAAAATTTAGTGTATATATTGTTATTTAACTTTTAATTTTTAGTTGCTTTTCTCAATTGACATACAAGCCTGAAGAAGTTCTAATAGATGAAATTGATCTATGTTAAAACGTTAAAAATGTTAAAAATGTTTCTGAATGTTGGTAGAAAAGTTTTCTAAGGAAGTTTGGAGACTTGTGTTAACTTTTTCTTTTTTAATACTGTTGCATGTCTTGTCTGTCACTGGGATGTTCATTTATATACCTTATTACATACAACCACATCAGGATGGATAGCCGCAACATAAAATACAAAAGGAGTAACTGACTAGTACATACATATGCATGCTTACATCTCTGCAGCTCACTACAAAATGGCACTCGCTTGCACATGCTCAGTACTTATATGCACGTGCCTGCTGACTGGAAAACTTCTTAAAGGTTCATACCCACTCTGATCGACATCCTCCCTCTTTACTGAGCTGTCTTGCAATAATAATGACATTTGAACAGGCATGCAAATTATACAGACAATATTGAATAAAACAACATTCATGTCCAAGTTGCCATGTATCTGGAACAAGGTGCCTGGAAATGCGACCTGATCTTGTAATATAGCAGTTAGGACTGGGTTAAGCAACAGAGACAGTCATTGGTGAATGATCTGCTTTAGAACTCTTGGGAATATTCTCAGGAACAAGAATATTTGCTGGAATGTCCCCTGGAACTGGAACACTGGATAACTCACTCTGAGATCTAGAGTCTTTTCACGTGCAAGATCGTGCAATACTGGCTCAGACTCCAATACCAAATGTTTCCGATTCTGCCTAAATTCTACTCCTTGTGATTCTACAATGTATGATCTCAACTCTTGGCACAAACTTTTCATGACTCCGATCCGATCAAAACCTTTTGCTGTTTGCATCCTCACTACCTCCCCTTCCAGTAATGGATTGAGCAGTTTGCTGGTGTTATCATAATAGGATTTCTGGGACAAATGCTTTTTCAAGAGTTGAGCTCTCACAGCCTTGTTATTCTTAGCACATGGAACCAACAACTTGCTACTGATTGGTAATGTGGTTCTAGTTTGTCTTGACATAAGTCTCTGAGTAGGTTAACCAAGATGATTATCATGAGGAATGTTTCTATGATTTAGGACATTTATAAAAACATCACTATTGTCTCATTTTGACTTCTCTCATAACTGTTTTGTACTTTGAACTGCACATTCTGCCAAACCATTTGACTGTGGGTGCTCAGGACTACTCATAACATGAACAAAGTCCCACTTTTCAGCAAATCTCTTGAACTGCTGACTTGTAAATTGTGCACCATTGTCATAAACAACTGTGCAGACTATCATAGGCAGACAAATGACACTTCAACTTCGTAATGACAGTACTGGACATGATTAGGAAGTAGGTCAATCTGCATTTAATTTGAATAAGAGTCTACTAATACCAAGTAATGCTGACCACTTCCATTCAATAATGTCTGTAGCTACTGTCGACCAAGGTAGTTCAGGAATGTGGTTTAGCTGAAGTGGTTCCTTCTGTTGATGTGGCTTAGTACAAACAGAAAAAGTTGAAAGTACTCTGTCAATGTCTCATGACAAAGAAGTCCAAAATACTAGTCCTCTAGCCTTTCTCTTGATAGAATCAGTTCCTGGGTTGCCACAATGCAAGATGTTAATATGATCCTGTTGCAAGGATTTTGGAACAATCACGTTTGGACCTTTCATGATAATACCTTTGTCAGACAAAATCCCCATCTCTGTAAGGAAAATACTGTTGCACTTGCAGTGGTAGACAAGATTGCTTTGACAGCCATCCTCAACTGAAAAAGTTGTTGAGCTTCTGAAGAATTAGATCTGAAGCTATGAGAGTTTTAAGGTCATCAAGACATACGGAAGAAAAATTTCTCACTTCCATGACTTCAAAATCAGGTTGGTCACTTTCTTGTTTTCCAGTGTTTTTTCTGGGTGATCTGGGTAAAGTATCAGCAAGATAAAGAAGTTTACCTTTTGTGTAGACACAATTGAAATTAAACTTTTGCAATTTCAACATCATGCATTGCAATCTCGCAGGAGCTGTGTGCATAGGTATTCTCAAAATAGTGACTAAAGGTTGGTAGTCGGTCTCAGTTTGAATAGGTCAGCCATAAATATAATCATGGAACTTCAAACATACAAACACTATTGCGAAAAGTTCATTCTCTATCTGAGAAGTTTAGTATTTTAGTGTGGGTTAGAGTTCTGGCTGCACAGGCTATAGACCTACCCTCTTGAAGAATGACTGCACCAAGACCATACTTTGAAGCATCACAAGAAAGATTTACTGGTTTGTGAACATTATAATATCTTAAAGAAGGTGGACTGGCAATTCTCTGTTTCAGGACATCAAATGCACTTTGCTGTTGTTCTGACTAGGGCCAGGTTACATCTTTGCATGTCAGCTCTCTGAGCAGTGCTGAAAGTTGGCTCAAATCTGGAATGAATTTGCCTAGATAGTTGACCATACCAAGAAAATGTTGTAAGGCTTGGACATTCTGGAACTGGCATTTCAAAAATTCCTGTTTGCTTGGAAGGATCTGGTCATAAGCCTGAACTAGTAAACAAATGACAAGCATAAGTAACTTCTTGTGGCCTGAATTTGCACTTCTGAGGATTCAGCTTAAGATTCACTTCACAAGCTCTTTCCAGAACTTTCTTCAGGTTTCTATCATGTTCATCTTCATGATTGCCATCTAAAAGAATATCATCTACTATAATAGCACATGGAGAGCCAGAAAAAATTTGTTCCATTGCATGCTGAAAGACTTCATTGGCAGAATTTATTCCAAATGGCATTCTCATAAATCTGCACCTGCCAAATTGTGTACTGAAAGTGGTTAGCAATGAAAATTTCTTGTTAAGCAAAATTTGCCAAAGTGAACTTTTTGCATCTAAGACAGCATTTCGCATAAGAGCAGCAACTTCTTTGACTGTACACATTGGATGATGAGGTCATTTTACTGCTTTGTTCAAGTTTTGTGGATCAATACATATTCTGATGTCATCTGAGGTTTTCTTATGAGCTACCACCATGGAGGATACTCATTCAGTTGATTCTTCTACTGGACAAATCACCCCTTGCCACACCATTCTGTCTAGCTTAGCTTTGACTGTGCTCTGCATAGCTACTGAAACTTTCTGTGCAAGTCTGATGACTGGGCTGACTTCAGGGTCTAACTTCATGGAGTACACAACTGGGAGTTTGCCTCGTTTGTCTTCAAAATGATCAGCATAGGTAGAAAAAAACTGTCTGGCCAAAATTAGAACTGTTATTTTCCAAGCTAACATGGTGGACTTCCTTATTAAATGAAAACAGTCTCATTTTCAAACTGTCTCTGAGGCCTAATAGTGACTGCATGTGTCTTTTGATTACATAAAACTGCAAGTCGTAGCTTTTCCCAGCAGAGTAACATGAAAGCACTACTGAGCCTTCAGTCTGAATTTCTTCAGACCATAAGCAACAAGCTTTACACACTTTGTCAAATCAAGCTTCTCACCAGCACTTATTCTAGCAAATGTTTCTGATGACATAACATTGCACTTTGAACCAGTATCAACTTTGAGCTCAAGGGTCTCCCATTAATCCAAACAATACAAAATACTTCATTCCTTGCCCACAAATTTACTGCATTGATTGTTTCATCAAGCACAGATACATCATCAACATAAAAATTAGGTTCACAGCTTTCTAGTTGATTGACTTGTCTCTTTAAATGTTCTCTTTTAATAAAAGAGTGAGCTTCTTTTGATTTACAAAACCTTTAGAAATAATTCTACTTTTTACATTTGTGGCACTGCTGACTAAAAGTTAAACACTTTTCTCTAAGACTCATACTTACCACCATAATTATGACAGTTGACTATGAGGCTAGGTGGGGGCACATTTTTTGATTTAGCTGACTCACTCTTATGCTTCACTGAGCATGTCCATTTTACAGAGCACACCTTGGAATTTAATAGAAAGGTTCTGGGTTTCACTGAAGCTGTCCCACCCTTGGGTGTGTATCATTTAACCATGTGCTACATACTCTCAACATTAGCATTTGAAGGTGCTGGAAGCATGCATTTCTCATTTGTAAGCATATTTGTGTGCTTTTCTGTGAGCTCATGTATCTAGCAAATCTCTATGGCCTTATTCAAAGTTAAATCACTGTTTTGAGGCAAAATCTTTCTCACTGCATCATCCTTAATACCACATGCAAGCCTGCCTCTTATCAACTCATCCCTTAAATCACCAAATCTGCATGTTTTAGCCTTAATTTTCAAGTCAGTTATATATGCTACAAAAGTTTCACCAGGCTTTTGATCACTTGTGTAAAATATGTGCCTTTCCAGTGTAATATTTGTTTGGTGGTTACACAGTTCTTTAAATTTACATTTTAAGCATTCAGAGTTTTCTCTTGTGAATGCTTTCTTTCAATGGCTTCTGGGACAGCTAAGTTAAGCAGAATAAATGCATTTGTATGTGCATCTTTGTCAGAAAAAGCAGCCTGTCTGAAAATGTTGTACTCTTGCTCAAGCACTCTCCAATTCTCTGCAATATTATTAGCAAACACAAGTGGAGCAGATCTGTGAAATTCTTCTGCCATGCCATCAAATTATGCTTATATACAATGCAAATATGGCTCTTGTAATTATGTATGAACATGAACACACACTGGGTACTTGTAACAACAGTCAAATGCCAATAAACTCTTTGAAAGACTGTATTTCGCTTAATATTTTTGAAATGGCTGTACTTTGCAAAATAACTGCTCTGTAATACTACACAAACTTGCAAACATTGTGTACAATTTGAATATTTTGAGTAGCTTTAGCTAATGTGAAAATGTATCATATAGCAAAAAAAAAAAAAAAAAAACTGTTTTCCATGTTTTATACATTTTATGCAATTTGGATATTATTTCAAACTTTTTCATAACTATTTTAAATATTTTTATCAATGAGTTGCAGTTATGGACATTTTGTTTAATAAGAAATTTGTTTTGAATGTTCTGAGTTCTTCGTTTTATATTTGTTGAGTAAAAAATCATTTACGTTAGTTTTTAGTACCTGGAATTCATTTCTGCCCTGTTTTGTCAGTCATCTGCGCAGTAGGGATGATCCACTCCTGTATATTCCTGCAACTTTAACCTTGTGTCTCATGGTCTTGACTCTGGATCCCATTCTGACACCATGTCGCTTGTCTTGTGTAGCTAGTTAAGACAAAGAGGCTTTGATGTTTATATACTTTATTTTACACAAACACATCAGGATAGCAGCAACATAAAATACAAATGGACTAACTGACTGACTACTACATACACACATACTTAGATCTCTGCAGCTCACTACAAAATGGCACTCTTGTTTGCACATGCTCAGTATTTATATACATGTATAGTCTGACTGGAAAGGTTCTTAAAGGTACATACACACTCTGATCTAAAGATACTACAATGAAATGCTGTCAGGAAATTTTATCAATTATTAGTGTATACTTTTTTATTTTAACTTTTATTTTAGTTTAGTTTAAAATATCCAGAAATGGCACAGCTTGAAGTAGGGCAGCACTGTGTCAAATATCACGCTGGGATATGGGGAAGGGGTATTTAGCTAATAAACATGCTAATTGTCTTTTACAACAGAGCTATCCTAGTAAACCACTCCCAAGCTTTTAAACATGCTTTTAAAAAGATTTAAAACAGGTATATAAATAGAATGGTGAACTTCTATACTTTAGTCTGTTTTCCAACTATTTGCATTGCTTGTTTGTTTATTTTAATAAAGAAGACTCGAACTAGCTTGTGCTTCCATACTTCCATAAGTGGATTTATTCTTCAGAAAGTTTTTAAATAAAGTATTTCTACCACCTATTAGGTGGGATATTCACAATATGGTTTTTATTAGGTGCCTGTACTCTAGGGAATCTTAGGTCTTCCAGACAGAGAAGTTTCCTCATTATTTGTTACTGAACACACACACACACACACACACACACACACACACACACACACACACACACACACACACACACACACACACACACACTTAATCTAATGCAGTCATTGCCTAATGCAATCACCAGGAGCTATTGGAGCAGACATGTAAGCTTGATATAAAAGTTAAGGTATGCCTGCAGAAGATGATATACAGTGCTGGACTGAAAATACTCCTGTGCATTGCTTTCAGACCTGATGCATACTTACCCATGCCTTTCTGAGGTGAGTTAGTCTCTCCTGGTGTGCCTCATGGTTTTCTGCTATCTCTACTATAGCTGTACAGCACAGAAAAGGACAGCACAGTGGTAGAGTGGTCCGCTCTGTTACTTCAAAGCAAGAGGTTCTCCAGTTTGATTTTTGGCTGGGGTGCCATCTGTGTGGAGTCTGCATGTCCTCCCTTTGTTTGTGCGGTTTCCTCCCACGTTTCAAAGACATGCATATAGAGTTTTTCTCCTCAGGCCTCTGCTGAAAATTGACTCATTCCAATGCTAAATAAATAAATATTTGAAGAGATGATGAATACCTGATTTGATTATGTTTGGAAGAAAAATGACATGAGTTGGACATATTGGGCTGTTGGGACTAACTAGAATAGTCCAGTTTCCAGTCTTTGCTGGTTTCAGGGCTTTATTTTCTGTGCTCAGAGCTATCCAGACCTTGCTGTGGTAGAGGGAAGTCCCACTGCTTACCAGTGAGAGTAGGAGCATTGCACTGCCTATCTAACACTAGAGGAGTGGTTTCCAGCTCTGAAATTGCAATTTTATTGGCCATTTTGGGTTGATTCCTATCCCTTTCAACTTTCTGGCATAAATATGTGTCTTTGCATGCATTTGCACACCGCACAGCAGCGCTGGGCTAGGGTTAAACTATTCCCAGTGCCAGAAAATCTGCTCTTCAAATTTTCCCTTAGAACTAGCTAGTTTATCAGCAGTAACACTAAAATCTGTATAACTGTGACTTACATTTGCTCTACAACTTGCTAAAAAGCACTAGGAAGCCTTAATTTGTTACAAGCACTCACCTCTCCTTGGTAATAAGGAGAAAATAGTCATAGGCACTAGAGAGCCGACAATTGCAAGTACCTTGCCAAAAAGTAAGGGAAAACAGCTCTTGTACTACACAAAGAAAGTACCTCACCAGGCATGTCCAAGGGTCAGCTTCCATTGATTTCTCCTGTCCACCTGGTGAATCTGGGCATACTGGGGCAATTCAGCAATTGCCTCATGTACACAGACAACCCTCTCCTCCTACCACCAAACATTATAATCTGCAAGAGATGCACTTACATAGCCAAACTGGAACCAATGCTATCTCCCGCCAAGATTGTGCTAGACAGTCAAGAGGAGAAGGTTAACACTTACACAACTCCTCAAACAACACATAGTCCTTCAAAACCCACACCACCACCAAAACCCACACATAGCAACACAAAACCCACATAACATTAACCTGCCTAAGCAACAAGGACCTCCAAAGCTGAAATGCAAACAAACACCACTCCCAAACACAACCAAAGCATCACATAGCTCACAACACCAGTATGGCACCCAACAGCAGCCCCTAAGGCAAGACAACGTACCCAAAACTTTAGTCATAGGTGACTCTATAGTCAGGCACGTTGATGTCCCACTCACCAGGCTGAACAAGGAGAAAATTACATTTAGTTGCTTTCAGGTGCCAGGATCCACTACATATTGCATGCACTCAAGTCACTCCACAACAGGTGCAAATATGACTCTGTCATTGTCCATGTTGGAGTGAATGACTTGAGATGTACCTCACTGGACTACATGAAAAGAGACATGGAATAGCTCTTGGATCATGTAGCCCAGGCAGGTATGACCCTAGCCCTGAGTAGCATCATGCCATTGCCCAGAATGATACTACAGTATAAGGACAAAATGATTGACTTCAATAATTGGCTAAGCTTCTGGTGTCATTCAAAAAGAATCAACTATCTGTCTGCCTGGGACAACATGATCAACAAACCACAATGCTTTGCAAGAGATGGTTTGTACCTGTTGCCCCTGGGATTCAGGTTACTGGATAAGGCTCTTGCCACCCCTATAGTGCCTTTCTTAGGCAAGGTTCAGAGGACATAACTACCACTATAATGGGTACAAGCAAGCAAAATCTGAATGTAATGCTACTCAATGCTAGAAGTCTAAACCTCAAGATGCACTCTCTCGAGGCTCTCCTAAAAATGGAGAACATTGATATCTATGCAGTGACTGAGACCTGGTTCAAAGCTCCATAGAGCACCCCTGCAATACCAGGCTACAACTCATACCGCACTTTTCGGCCACCAAACCAGGACCAAAACACTAAAGGTGGAGGAGTCTCCATATTCACCAAGGATATTCACACCTCCAGGCTGGTTGCCCAACATAATGCATCTGAAAATCTCTAGGTGCAACTAACACTAGGTAAGACTGCAATACAAATTGCAGCTTGCTACAGATCCCCCACCATGCCCCAAGATTCTCACTACACCTTTCTAAACATACTGGAAAATATTAAGATACAACCAAACATCCTAATACTGGGTGATTTCAACTACCCTGCCATTAACTGGGAGAACTACTCCTGTATCAACACCTTTGCTCAACGGTTCTTGGAATTCATAAATTCCAATGCCCTAGAGCAACTAATTCATAGTCCCACCAGGGGTATCAATATTCTAGACCTGGTCATTACCAACATGGGAGATCGATGCTCCACATCAGTGGTCACCCCCTTGTTGGTCAGATCAGACCATAAGCTAATCACCCTTGACATCCACATCCCACCCCCACCACCTTTAAGGAAACCTCCATAAAAAACTTATCCAAAGCCAACTTCATGCTTCTCAAGTCAGAAGTAACAAACTTCATGACACCCATGCAGATGGGAACTGGAAGTTCAACTGCTGAATCCTATACTAAGGTTCTGTATAAGCACATTCACTCATGAATGGACTGAGCCATCCCAAATAGAACCAAGACACTGTCCTCTAAAAAAAGGAAGCCAATCTGGTGGTTGCCTGCCATAAACAAGCTGTACAACAGAAGGAAGAAACTGTTGCAGAAAAGAGGAAGCATCCAGGATTCAAAAAACTCCCTCACCAGCCTCAGTAGAAAGCTGAGATCCCTCATAAAATCTTCCAAAGCTAGTTATGAAAATAAAATTGCCAAAGATTCCAAAGACAACCTCAAGGCATTCTATAGCTATGTCAAGAATCTAAATGGCAATACTCAGATCTGCTCTGAGCTACAGCAAAATGGCACTAGATATACTGATCCCAAGGATATTGCCAATATCCTGGCAGATAGAGTCAGTGTCAACTTCACCCCCTTCTCACCCCCTAAAGGGCCCATCTCAATACCGAAAGAATGATAAATTCTGGTAAAAATGGCCACTCAGGTAACAAATGCACTCTCCAAAGCCAAGAATACAGCATCCATGGGTCCAGATGACATCCCAAGCTGTGTACTGCATGAACTACAAAATGAACTGGCACCTTACCTATGTGTTGTTTAATCATAGCCTCACCTCAGGCTTTGTACCCACAGAGTGGCGCACAGCTACAGTCATCCCACTCCACAAGGGGGGATCCATTTGGATCCTGGGAACTACTGTCTCATCAGTCTGACAAGCCTGATCTGAAATGCCATGGAATGTATTATCATGGAACTTATAAACAAAGACATTGGCAACCTTCAAACACTGGACCCCACCCAGTTTGGGGTTCGTGAAGGGCCGATCTTGCCTCCTGAATCTGATCAAATCAGTTTCCAGAGCTGTGGACAAGGGTAAGGTGGTTCATACAACCTACTTGGACCTCGCCAAGGTTTTCAACACTATCCCCCACTTTGGAATCTTAGATAAACTTACTAAGCTGGGCATTAATCCCTATGTCAATTGATGGGTTGCAAACTGGCTTACTGACAGAACACACACTGTAAAAGTAGCCGACTCCAAATCCAGCTCCAGACAAGTGACAAGTGGTGTACCACAGGGTTCTGTCCTGGGACCACTCCTGTTTGGCATATACTTCTCTGAAGTACAGGCCAACACTAAGGGACTCTGGCTTACAAACTTCACATTTGACTGCAAGCTGGGAGCCATTACTGAATCCCCAAATGATGTGGATATACTACAAAAGAGCCTTACAGAAACAGATGCCTGGTGCCAGATCCATGGGCTCAAGCTAAATGCCAAAAGATACCTGTGAACTACCACATAGGTGGCAGTACGCTAAACACCAAAAGTGTGATAAGAGACCTAGGGACACAGGTGGAAAGTGGTCTCACCTTTGATAACCACATAGCCAAAACAGTTAGAAAATCCTTCTATGTGGCACACCTCATCACTAAGGGCTTTTCATCCATAAAAAAGGAGGTCATTGTCCCACTGTACTCATCCCTCATTAGAGCCATTATAGAATACAATGTTCCATTTGGTATGTACCTCACAAGACATCTGCAACAACTAGAAAGGCCCCAGAACCTCACAAAAAGTATCACAGGCCTAAAGCAGATGCCCTATGCTGACCGTCTAAAAAAACTCCACCTATACTCTGTCGCATATCGCCTACTCAGAGGCGATCTCTGCCTAACATACAAGGCCATGACAAACCCAGAGTTGTTGAACATGCTAGACTTAAAGAAATCCCAATCCCTCTGAGCCACATGCTCCAGGGATCTTAACCTTGTAATAAAAATTAATAGAACATGCTGGAGGGATAGGTTCCTGACCCAGAGACTCCCCATACTCTGGAATAGGCTACCCATACATGTCAGACAGAGTGCCTCAATGGCCCTCTTCAAGAGAAACCTTGCTGATTGGATGGGAGATAGGAAATTCACCCCGGGGATCACATCAGTAGCCCTGCTAGACAGGGTCCAGGAAAGTAAATATTTGTGGGAAACAATAGCCAGGAAATCATTATGGCAAGGCTTGTATAGGCCCTAGGGCCAATAGCCTAGTAAATACCTATGAACCTATACAAGTAAGACTGAGTAGTACTATCTGGGAATCAAATACATGAGAAAAAAAATGATAAACTGTTAAATGTTGCTTAATGACTGTCATTGCCACAGGAGAACTTACTTTTCAACACAATAATTAGAGGCTTATACATTTAAGAATGAATAGAGATAAATTTCAGAGAGGCCTGTATGTCTGTGACTTTACTTAATTATGGGACTGCATTTCTATGTAAAAAGGCAGTATTTGTGTTTATAATTACATCTCATATGTATGCGGTTGTGTGACCTGAGTTATACATGGTGGGTTAGGTTACATACCTCACAAGACATACTAACAGAAACAGATACTTATAATATGTGAAAAGCAATGAGAATTGTAACAAAAGTATTGTGCATATCATACCTATGCATGTGCATTCTGTCTTAAATGTCAGCATTGTTATGTTTGACATAATTTGCACACATTATGTTGGGCTTGTATAGCAAGCAGTAATAATACATTTGTTGTAATAAAAATAGTTATGATACTTATGTGCATTTACTGTCACATTCCTAATCAAAACTTTGTGACAAATGGAATCTGTCAACTGGATTTTAACCATGTGTCAGCTGTCTTCTTTCCTTAAGCTCACTTGACATGCACCTTGTGGCACAGAGATAGCTGTCTGACAGAACAACTTTATTCCCCTCATACTGTCTGGAGTGCTGGCTGCACACTGGCACTGGTCCTGTGTACCAAAGGCATCCAAAATTAAATGTTCACTCTTTTCCTTAGGAAGTGAACAAAGTTTGCATGCTGACAACTGGAGTGCAATTTCAAAAGGCATTAAAAAATAACAAAACATTAAACAAAAATTACATCAATAAAATGGCAAACCAGGCAATGACCAGAGCAAGAAGTACATTACAGTGACACTTTCATCCCTCTCACATCTGCTTGCCACATCAGAGCTTTCATTTCTGGCCTACATTATCATGGCTGTAGGTAATGCCCGATACTGGGAAAGGGGACAGACAGCAGTTCACATGTTGTTAGCGAGAATAGCTGATTTTCAAACAGCAACACAATGATATGACAAAATGTGTGAAAATATGCATTCAGACTCCTCTCTTTAAAATTTCACATAACTGGATTCAAACCCTGCATCCCGTGTCTTTTTTCCAAGTCCCTGCACGTACACCTTGTGCCACATAGAAAGTTACTTGACACGTACATTTTGTTCACTGAGTATATCCAGAGAGCTGGCAGCCTTGCAACGCTGTCAGGCTCATTTGTGATAATGAAGGTGGCCCAAATTAAATGTTTTACTTTATTTCCTTAGGAAGTGAACTGTGTTTGGGAGCTGATGCCTGGAGTGCAAATGCAAAAGGCCTTATAAAAAATATTTAATAAAAAAGACCAAATTAGCATATTTAATGTATATATAAGCTGCTATAGCATTAGCATGACACAGCCATCCTTTTCACATCTGCTTGCATCTTCACAAGTAGTATTTAGATTATAATTAACCAGGAAGTCATGTAATGGCAACTGTTCAAAAAGTGGGCACATAGACAATGACAAGAGGTCATTCTTGCCACAGTACATAAATTACTCATGCCATGAATGTTTATAATATATTGTATAAGCAGCATGATGGCAAAGAGTGACATACAGATATTTCTTTCAGCATGTATGACATGCCATGTTGGATGGTGCAGTGATGCAGTGGTAGCATTGTTGCCTCACAGCAAGAGGTTCTCTGGTTCAATTCTCAGCTGGAGTGCCTTGTGGAGTCTGCACGTTCTCCCTGCATTTGTGTGGGTTTTCTCCAGGTACTCCGGTTTCCTCCCATGTTACAAAGGCATGCATCTAGAACATTTCTCCCCAGGCCTCTGTTGAAAATTGGCTTTGTCCCAATTCAGACTTTCCTGGTAAATAAATGTTAAATAAATAAAAACAACAGACATATCTATGTGCCATACATTCACATAGACTACACGTAAGATATTTAGCATGTATCATAGCCTTTAGAAAGTTCATTTCGTATACAACATTGGGTGTCCACAGTTATTCTGAATCCAGCAATAAAAACATTTCTGTAAACTGGATTTGAAGCATGCATCACCTGTCTTGTGTCTCCATACTCATCTTATGAACACATTGTATCACAGAGATACTTACTCAACAGGTGGAATTTATTCCTTTACTACTATCCAGAGAACTGACATCCGTGCAACACCACCAGGCTTGTTTGCACTACAGAAGGCAGCCTAAGTTACATTTTTCACTTATATCCATAGACAGTGAACTGTAGTCAGTAGCTATCTCATGATGTATGTGTAGAGCCACCACAAAAGCACAGACACATTCCACAAGGGCGTCAGATGAGATAGTGCAAGTACTAAATGTTGTGACTTCTGACATGCAGGGCTGCCTGAACTGTGTGAGTGACTCCTTGGACAGGATAAATGATGCACTGGATTGGACAGTATTTATAATGGAACATGTCCTGGGTAGGGTCAGCATCCACGTGGCTTTAGAGCTGCTATGTCGACTGGTGTTAGCCAACGTGGTCATGCAAGATCCCACTCCCATAGTGACATGGGTTTATATTATATAATTGAAGATTCACATAATCTAATGGCATACATTGGAAATGCCATTCATTGAAACCCACATCCTCTGCTAATTATATATACCAAGTCTGACATCACACTACAGTGGGGAAAGGGAAAATGTCCTGATCTCCACTGCAATGCAATTTCAATTAGAATGGTTTGACAACTTGCATGTTCAATAAAATGCCATTTGAAATGCCTTTTGATATAAATCTTCAACGAAATAATCGGGACCCAGTGACACTACTTCAAGACATGAGAGGTCATGTGGTCCTGGTCATAGTCATGATAAAAGTCCACACAGCAAACACCACTCATATTCAGTCAGGTAGCACCCTAAATTCTAGCCAGGGTCAAAGAACTAACAGTGTAACTCCTGGCAGAGATAGATTTTGTGTCAGTGGAAATGACACAGAACTGACTAGGCTACCATGTGCAGCTCACACCTGTCTGACATGCCAGGATGTAGTACTAACTCACACCTGTCTGACATGCCAGGATGTAGTGCTTGCACACACCTGCCTGACATGCCAGGATGTAGTGCTAGTACACACCTGTCTGACATGCCAGGATGTAGTGCTAGCACACACCTGTCTTACATGCCAGAATGTAGTGCTAACTCACACCTGTCTGACATGCCAGGATGTAGTGCTAACTCACATCTGTCTGACATCCCAGGATGCAGTGCTAGCACACACATGTCTGACATGCCAGGATGTAGTGCTAGTACACACCTGTCTGACATGCCACAATGTAATGCTAGCACACAGCTTGATTGTGTTCATGCTGTCACACACATATAACAAATACTTCCCCATACTACCTCACACACACACACACACACACACACACACACACACACACACACACACACACACACATGCACACACACACACTGCTTATCTAAGCAGTACTGTTGACTGCTACACATATATTTCTACTGGTCTGAAATTAAATACTTAAGGAATAATTTTCTGTTTTACTTCAAAATGACACGCTCACATTTTTAGTGTCAGGCTTGCCTTTCTGTTCTCCCCACCATGTGTAAGTGGTGATGACTGCACCCTTTACACATTTCGTTGTTGCTTCAAGTTGCAAGATATCTGATCCACAGAGTGGATAGCTATGCTTGCTTACTTGGAGCCTTCCTTTAATGTAAATATATTGCAGAATAAATGCATTTAATCATAGTGCATAATCACTTGTAAATTATTGCTTCTGTAATTGTTGACCCTCACTGTATTTGCATTCCTGTTGTTACTCATACAGTCAAATGAGATGTTTAAGTCTTGTTTACTATTATACTTGTGCAAATGATGCTAACCTTGACCTGACCCTGGTTATTTACAGTGGCCAAATGAAATATCTGATACACATTCTTAGGCAAAATCCATAGCTGTCAGTGGCAAACATCACTCATATGCTAGTACTGACATTGCTGTACACCTGGGACATGTATCACCTTAGGAACATATGAACCTTTATATAACACTGCAATCAGTTATATACCTCTATTGTACAGCTTTCAGACTTAACTTAATACTACGGATACAATATGTGCCCTTGGGAGTTGTCTCTGGCTGATGCTAACAGAACATAAGCTTTACATGGTTAAGTAAAGGTTGTGCAGTTTTGCAGGCATTAGTGTTAATATTTGTTTCTGCTTCAGCTCTTAGTTTTTCGTTCAGGTAGTAAATGTCTGTGTTATCCTTTGTCCCTTAGCCAGAGCCGTGACATATTATGCACACCTATGTCTGCTGATAGCATCTGCAGTGGGTGGTTCTTCCTCAGACTCATCTGTATCTGGTGGAACTGCTGCCCTGTCGGTGTACTGGGAACTGTGATTCTACCTGCAAGTTGTCCTTGTTGAAGCTGTCTCATGAGAATGATATTGTACAACATGAAACAGAGTGTGAGTATTTCGGCAGAGGTTGGTGGGTCATACTGCATGGCACCTCCTAAAGTGTCTAGAGACTGAAACCCTGATTTGAGCCAGCCAAATATTCATTGTATGATATTTCTAGTTTAAGCATGGGCATTGTTGTATCTTTGAAAAAAACAGACTAGGAACCTTGATCCACAATAAAAATGCCAAGAACGTAGGAAATGATAGGACCACACTTTAAAATCACACAAGTTTAATAAACCAGATTAAGCAATTTCATCAAGATAGTATTGACTTCTTCAGAATCTAGTCCAAAATATACTAACACCAACTTTTAAAGATCCCACCTTCAAACCATGTGCATCACACCCAATAATACAAAACTTTCAATTAACTCATTAGTTACAAAACCCAACACCATTCATCAAAATGGTTGAAATATACTTTTACATTTACAACACTTAGCCACCCGTTGGTGTAAACATTGGCTCAAGGTGATTGTTACTGTTGAAAGTGTCCAAAAATGGGAAAAAGGGGTTCAGGATGGATGGATGGATGGATGGATGGATGGATGGATGGATGGATTCACAACAACATGCCAAGAACCTATTTTAAGATACTTATACATAAACTATAATAACAATTAATAATGTTGTTAATAAAAATCAGACTTTATATGACATAAGTCTTGAAGTGCTACCTGTAGAAATACATTCGTTAAGGCCTGGGAAAACATTAGACTTCAACTTTAGTTGCCACAAAGTTTCCTTGTCCTCAGTCAAGTCCTTACAAGGTCCACCCCTCACATTCTTACTAATAGTGTCGATCCCAATAAAAGGTAAATTTATGCTCCAGATTTCTTCTATATGTTTGTATAAAGAATTTTTGTCTATTCTTTTTCTTAATATCAGTTATATGCTCAAATATTCACTACCTAAAATTATGCTGAGCCTTTCTTATGTAAAAACATTGGCAATGTTGAGACTTTGCTATATATACTAAACCCTTGGAATTAGAGGTACAGTGAAAAGAAGTATAAATGTTTACACCTTTGACTTTAACATTGTCTTTCATTAAAATGTGTTTGCATTGTCTGCAAAGACCACATCTAAAAGTTCCTTTCCTTTTATTGGTTAAAGTCTGGGCTCTTTCTCCACCTAATATCATATTTTTTTAATGATCTCCCTGTCCTATATACTATGACAGGTCTTTCCCCTATGGTTTGGCACAATCCTTCAAAGCACGTGAAACATTCCCAGTTTTTTCTAAGTATCTCAGTAATAATACCATGCTCATGAGTATAAGTGGTGACAAAAGAACAACCATATTCTAATTTGTTGCTCCCACTATTACTTGAATACAAATGCACCTGCGGTGCATGTAATAAAGGAGTTGGCACCGCATTATTTCTCTGCATGTAATAAAGGAGTTGGCACCCCATTCTTTCTGTGCATGTAATAAAGGAATTGGCACCGCATTCTTTTTCTTTTCCATCACTTCATTTTGCATCTCTACAATCAAAGAGGATAACCACTAGCAGTAAACATTTCCGCTACTTTACCACTTTCTTCTTCCAAAAGCTTGTCTTCAGACACCATTCTTGCCAGTCTGATATACCCATTTCTGCTTTTCCAGGTGATTACTATTACATTGTGAAAAAAGTTAGCATGGTTAGGTTTTTTATAGATGCTGCTAACTTTACTTTGTTTATAACTATCCTTCCACAACTGAACATCAAGTTAATTAGTGGTCTTATTACTATAGGTATATGTGCATTTCAAAAATGATGTAGTGGAATTCAAATATTCCACAAATTCCTCAGTCTCAACTTCGTTACACCCCCATGCTATAAATATATCATCTAGAAAGCAAATATATAACTTCCAAGGGGCTGTGACACATTTTTCAAAAGGAAACTTCTTTACTCATTTTAACAAGACCACATTGGCAAACAACGGGGCACAGGAAGCCCCCTTTGCTACACCCCTCTTCTGTTGATAATATTGTCCTTCAATATAAACAAAGTTGGTTTTCAAAATCAATGAAATCAAGGTGACTAAACTATTAATCTCATTGTTACTAAATATCCCTGACTCAAACAAATATTCATGAAACCACTTCACACCCCGATTGGGTGATATCACATTAAAAAGATTTACCACATCTAGAGTAAAAAAGATTAACTTCTCAGAATATTTCACATCCCTCAGTTTCAAAAGAAAGTCCCAAAAATCCTGGCATTTGGTGCTTATGACATTTTAATAAATATTTCATGTTTAAATCAATATACTTAGCCAGAGGGTGAGTTTTAGAGGTACCAGCATTATTTATTTATTTATTTATTTAAATTTGTTGATCGGGAGTGTCCGACTGGACGTGGGTCCATTTTCAGCGGAGGCCCGGGGAGAAAAGCTCCACAGTAAAATAAACAGACAGTAGTTACATTGGATTACATAGCGATTAACAATTTAACATAGAAATTACTTACAACATATTTACAGATGAAGAACATTAACAATGGGTTTCATTGGTGGATCAATGGTAGACATGTAGATTTTAGGAATTCCAAATATTGAAGGAATTCAAGGAAACTTAGTCTGCAAAAATGAAAACACATCAAAATCCAACTGGCCCTGTTTCAACATATCCTTGAGATAAAAATCAATTATTTTATAAACTATGTTAATAAAATTAAGGGAGGTTTCCTCATAGAAATCATCATTAAGATATTCAAACATTTTATTATAGTAATCCATTTTGTTCATAACAACACCACCACCTGCCTTATTAGGTTTCATAATCTGTATACCCTTGTCCTTAACCAATTCTTTCAATAATAAATCCTCAGAAACACTTAAATTATCCACAGCCCTAAACTGTGGTTGTTGCAGACATTTCCTTAAATCAAAATCCCAAAGATTTTCAAACAATAGTGGAAAGGCTAAAGGCAGATTAAAAGTACTATTTTTTCTAAATAATTTAATTTGTATGGTCAACATTGGCTTCTTTGAACAAATTTTTAAAGTTTAATTTCTTTAATAACGTTTTAAATCAAGCAGGACAGTCTCAATCCTGGTCCTCACATCAGGTACAAATGTTAGTCCCTTACTAAGCAGGTCGGCAGGTTGTAGAAAAAATAAATAAAGTTGCCTGCTGAATTATACATAACAACTGGACCACAGTCTCTGTTATCCATTTCAAAGTCAAGTGTACTCACTGAGCTGTTTAAGTCTGTCTCATATCCTTTTTCCAGTGGTTGTTGTTCCGCCTCCCCCATTGGTTTGACTCGTTCCTCCACCAGCTATCATCCTGCTGTAAATTCCTCTAATTTGTTATTCTCTCCGAGCATCTCAACGGCATGTTCTCTAAAGGGAGTTCACCACCTTCCCTATCAACTTCACTCTCAACCTCCATCACCAAAACTTCTTCCTCATTGTTGTGGTTCTGCCTTCCCTATGAAATGATTGGCCAAGGATAGGGTCTCCCTTCCTGGTATTCCATTCTATCTCTGACCATTGTTTTATATTTGCTTGGTGAGGTTGCATGGGTTTCTCATGGGTGTCTTGAGCCAAGGTTCCAGTACATAACCTGCATCACCTACTAGATATCATTGTGGAAATTCACCCCTAGCAAACCCTGTATATAGCCAATGGGTGTGCCATAAGTGTGAGTCATGAAAACTGCTTGGATTACCTGCACAGCCATTGTAAATAATCCTTGGGCATAACAGAAAACCTGACATTTTATAGAGTGGTAACCTGTCCTGTTACTGTACCTCCATCCATGCTCACCAGGTGAGGCTTTTATTTTTATGTGTGTGCAATTTATGACTCTCAAAACTTCAGAGAAGTGTGCTATTTAATAACATTCCTGCATGGTCCTTGCTGTCTCCTGTGGGCTTCATGGGAAATAGATATACTCCCTTGCATGTTGCAGCATTGCATTTAGAAACTGATGTAATAATCTGGAAAATGAGGCCTGTAACAGCCCTAATATATCCCCTGTGGGTCTCTGAAAAGTAGCAGTAGCTGATATACATAAAACTAAACATACCTTTCTTTCCACTACGATGGGTTCTCCACAATTTCCCTGGGGCCTCAGATGAGGAAGACAGAAGTTGCATATTTTTTCTAGTGTTTCCCCATCCACCCAGTATTGGTCTACAATTTCTGTGTCATACAGTGCAAAGTTAGCCAAAGAGGGACTAAACACCCTTATTCTTCTCGGCCTAAGTCTGGCAACAGCAAGAGAACCTTGAATTAAATCCTGATGCACATACAGATTTATAAATGAAGTGTCAACCACTAACATGTTTTTATTTTCAAAGTATAATCATGGCTGAATTCCAAAGCATTTGGTATTTCAGTGCAAATGGCTACACTAGATGTACAGGATTGCTTTATAGGTTCATAACCACCTACGCCATGTTGGATTGGCTAATTAGTATGTAATTCAGTTGCTTATGATGTCATTAGCATATTTTGTCATTTACCCTTGCTTTGCAGGTCTAGACTAAGTTTAGAGCCATTTAAGGAATATAAAATGGCATGCAGCAACCCGTACATGATAGCTACACTTAGTGTAGCTGTTCATGAATCCAGCCCAATGTTTTCTACTGAGCTGCTGTATTAATAATCTTAAATTATTAATTGTCATTTGTAATAGTCTTTGTTGTGCAAGTATTTTTCTTTATTCTAATTTCTGCCTTATTCCTGCTTCATATCATCTGTCTGGGAATTCTCTTTTTTTTCATAATAGTAACAATACATAATATGTTCCCCATCCACAATAGTCCACTTTATTGTCTTTATGCCTCTAACTTTGCCTTTCAATTTATTTGCTTTTTTGTAGAAACCACTATTAAACTTGGGATTGGGAGTTCATAAGAACCCCAGAGGCCACAGGGCTTCTAGTTGCAATGGAGTGCATTTTACATTTTTTAAACAACCTATAAAATCAGTGATGGCCTGAACAAATGCTGCAATTAACAAATGAAATTCAGTCTTCGCTCTTCTACTTTCTTTTTCCCCAAAGCCTTCCAACACCCCTTAACTGACCAAAGCTACACTGTAATAACCCTGAATCCTTCCAACACCCCTTAATTGACCAAAGCTACACTGTAATAACCCAGAATCCTTCCAACACCCCTTAACTGACCAAAGCTACACTGTAATAACCCTGAATTCTTATAACACACCATAAATGACCAAGGTTACACTGTAATAACCGTAAATCCTTACAACACACCCTAACTGACCAAGGCTACCATGTAATAACCCTGAATCCTTACAACACACCATAACTGACCAAGGCTATACTGTAATAATCTTGAGTTCTTACAACACTCTGTAAATAACCAAGGCTGCACTGTAATAACTCTGAATCCTTACAACACCCCCTAACTGACAAAAGCTGCACTATAATCACCCCAAATCCTTACAACACCCTCTAACTGATGAAGCCTACACTGCAATAACCCTGAATCTTTACAACACACCCTAACTGACCAAGGCTACCCTGTAATAACCCTGAATCCTTACAACACACCTTAACTGACCAAGGCTACACTGTAATAATCTTGAGTTCTTACAACACTCTGTAAATAACCAAGGCTGCACTGTAATAACTCTGAATCCTTACAACACCCCCTAACTGACAAAGGCTGCACTATAATAACCCTGAATCCTTACAACACCCTCTAACTGATGAAGCCTACACTGTAATAACCCTGAATCCTTACAACACCCCCTATGTGACCAAGGCAACAGTGTAATAGCCCTGAATCCTTACAACACTCCCTAACTGACCAAGGTTGCACTGTAATAACCCTGAATCCTTTCAACACACTTGAACTGACCAAGGCTACTCTGTAATAATGGTGAGTCCGTTCAACACACCTGAACTGAACTAGGCTACACTGCAATAACCCTGAATCCTTAGAACACACCCAAACTTACCAAGGGAATGCTGTAATAACTAAATTAAGCTAGGTGTCTAGAGACTGCTAGGTGCCAGAAACCACGTGCTTATAGATGCTCTGAGGTACAGTTTAGAGTATGTTTTACCTTTTGATTCAGTGATGACCTGAACAAACATCATCTTTTTTATTTCAAGGAAGACATTGGTTATATCCAAGGGGGAATGCTTAACATTTACAAAATAGCAGCACAATAAACACAGAAGACAAATGCTTGTGATGATACATTAATCATATCTAGAAATAGTACCTGACCCCCACAATACCTTTAAAAAGATAGTTACTTTCTGTTATCCCTGTCTGGTCTTACATTGACCTGAAAATTAAGGGACAAATCAACACAATCATATTTCTAGTCATTGCTGCCATGTGCATATACAGCATGCCTCCTCACCCCAACCTGCAAAAGACAGCCACCAATTGTATACCATTATGATTGAAAAAAACAAACAGAACATATTTGCTGTCAGACATATCAACACAGAATGCATCTTTATACCCTTCCCCAAAAGATATCCACCTGTATATGCATCTGATGCTTGATTATGAGGGAAATGAAACCTTTCCAACTTAGTTTTAGACAGTGCACTGCTCCTGTATGAGCTTAGTGATCCTCTGTACACCCCTCTGAAGTTTGTGAAGAAAGTTAAAATGATAATGACCATACTGTCCCTAGCCCAAAACAAGATAGTGATCTCTGACATTTGGTTAGAAAATTTAAGAAATAACGCATCATTCACAGCACTGACCCCCCCCCCCAACTCCACAACAGCACAGAGGCCTTCTGCATGCACCTCTAAGCAAGGCTGTTTTTAGACTAAGTGGGATTCAGGTTAGAGACTGCTACCACAGAGATCTTTTGTGTACACCTCTAAGCAGGGCTGCTTTTAGTAAGTGGGTTTCAGGATAGAGCCTGCTACTAATCCTGTGTCAAAAATCCACTTATGCAACTTTGGTGAGTGGGAGCAACCAGCTCCTAGAGGGTCTGAAGGTCTAGATATTATTTGATGTATTTCAATCCTTTGAGAAATGAGTAAACTGAGCAAGTGACAAAAGGATCAGTTATTTTCATCCAGACAACCCCCTCCCCCCGCAAAGCAGTTATAACCACGTCTGTGTACAATTCAGATGCAGGATTGTGATAAAAGAGGATGATAATGTAATTCATAACCAACAGCTGACACACATTAAAGTATTTCAACTAATTTCATATAAATCACACAACTTCTTCAAAGCCAGAATACTAAGGAAATAACATCAGAGAACCAGTCATTTTCCTCCACAGATAGACCCAGCAATTATATCAATTCTGTGCATATAAAGTTTCAAGTTAAGTAGTCAATCTTACATAGGATCATAGGATCACAGGAAGTTACTAGGCTAATGGCTCTAGGGCCCTTACAAGCCTAGCCAAGTTCAACACTTATTTCCACAATCAGCACCTAATGCCCATGTCCAAGAGGGACACAGGTGAAACTCCCAGGGTGAATTTATGCTAACACATCCAATCATCCAGACTGCGTTTGAAGAAGGCCAATGATGTGCTCTATTTGACATGAAGTGGGAGTCTGTTCCAAATGTCTGGTAACCTCTGGGAGACAAACCTGTCCCTCCAGCAGGTTCTATTAATGTCACATACCAGGTTAAAGTCTTTAGAGTGAGTAACCTGTGTACCATTTGACTTACGATTATATGCAGCATTTCCAATAAAGCAGGGTCATAGATTATGCACGGCAGAGATTGCCTCTAAGTAGTCTATATGAAACACAATAAATTGACAGTGATTTCAGACAATCCACATAGGACAGATGCTGTAGACCTTGAATTTTCCTTGTGTGGAACCTTTGTGGTCTCTCCAATTGCTGCATGTGCTTGGAAATGTACATACCAAAAGGGGCATTATATTCAATTATTGTCCTGATGAGGGAAGGTACAGTGTGGTTATAACTTTTTTTTCTGGACACAATGCCCTTACTTATGAGATGAGCAATATAGAATCCCCTCCTCACCACTGTGGAGACATGGTGATTGAAGGTAAGGTTGCTGTCAACCTGTGTGCCCAGGTCTCTCATCACTGAGTGTATACTTAGGGTGTTGCTACTGATGTGGTAGTTAGCAGGAACATCGCCCTTACCCAAAGGGATGATAATACATTTTTTGAAATGAGTTAAAGGCCATGTATTTGGCACCAATCATTTGTTTGTGTAAGACCCTCTTGTAGGATGTTGACATCATTTGGAGATTCTAAGACTGCTCCCAGTTTGCAGTCATCAGCAAACTTTGTCAGCCACAGACCTTTAGTTTTTGCTTGTATTTCAGAGAAATAGATTCCAAACTGTAGAGGTCCCAGGACTGATCACTGTGGAACACTACTGGTTACAGGTCTGCTGTTGGAGGTGGATTCCTCTATTTTGACTATATTTGTTATATCAGTGAGCCAGTTAGCAACCTATCTAATGATATAAGGGTTGATACCTAGCTGGGTGTGTTTGTTAATGAAACCAGAGTGGGCGATACTGTCAGAAGTCTTGGCTAAGTCTAGGTAAGCTGTATGGACAGATTTCCCCTCGTCCAGGGCCTTTGTGACTGTCTTGAAGAATCCCATTAGGTTTAACAGGCATGGTTTCCCTTTGCCACATCCAAATTGAGTAGGGTCAAGTGTTTGGAGATTACCTATATTTTTGTTTATTTATATCCTGTTGATAAGGTCCATGATGATTCCTTCCAAGGCCTTGCAGATAAGGCTAGTCAGGCTAATAGGTCTATAGTTCCCAGGGTCAGTGGAAGCACCACCTTTGTGCAAGGGAATAACGGTGGCCATTTTCCATGCAGCTGGGATGAGGTACGTGTATAGACTATGACTGAAAAGATTACCCAATGGTGCCGCTAATTCATGCTGGCACCCATGTAGTACTCAGCCTGGGATGTTATCAGGTCCCATAGATGCTGTGCTTTTGGCCTTAGAGAGCATGTTTATGACCTGCTCTTTAGAGATACATTGTAGGAGACAGGTAGTAGGGATGTCATAGGCTACATGTGGTGGAACAGGGGAGTGAAGTTTTCACAGAACATGTCAGCCATCCGGTTAGCTATCTCCACAGGCTCAGTATATGTGGTATCATTAAGTACCAGTTTGGCACAAATCTGCACCTTTCCTTTTAGGTTACAGATATAATAAAAAGACATCTTATGGTTGTCATTAGTTGAGGAAGCTAATTTGGATTTGTAGTTTGCTTTGGAGGACTTTACAAGAAGTCTTATTTACTTATTTAAGCTGAGGAGGGAGTATCTCCAGTTTAGAGCTCACTCCTTCTTACTCTTAGACAGCAATTTCTTCCTTTTAGGGGAGGACAGTGCACAACACCTACCTTGACCTAGCTAAAGCCTTTGATACTATTCCCCACTTGTGCATAATGATAAACTATCCCAGCTAGGCATCAACCCATATGTTACCACATGGGTAGCTAACTGGCTCACTGATAGAACCCACTCAGTCAAAATAGGGGAAGCCACCTCTAGTAGTTGACTGTAATGAGTGATGAGCCCCAAGGATTGGTCTTGGGGCCTCTTCTGTTTGGGATATACATTTCTGTGGTGCAAGCTAAAACCAGTGGTCTGTGGCTGACCAAGTTTGCAGATGACTGCAAGCTGGGTGCTGTCTTAAATTCCCCTAGTGATCTGAACATCCTCCAAGAGGCCTTTACCCAAACTAATGACTGGTGCTAGAAGCATGGCCTCAGACTGAATGCCAAGAAATGTATCATTATCCACTTTATGGAAAATGGCATCCCCACTAATTATCACATTAATAACAATGTACCAAGCATGGAATCAGTCGTGAGGGACTTGGGCACCCAGGTTGATAGAAACCTGACTTTTGACCACCACATTGCCTCCATTGTACAGAAGGCTTTCTACATGGCCCACCTCATAAATAATAGTATTTCATCTAGGACAAAGTAAGTCATAACATCCTTGTACTCCTCCCTTATTAGACTCATTATTGAGAACAATGCCCCCCTTTGGCATGTACCTTGCCAAGCACATGCAGCAGCTGGAGAGACCACAGATGTTCCTGACCAGGAAAATCCAGGGTCTCAAAAACCTATCCTATACAGATAGGCTAAAGGCCCCATCCCTCTTCACAGTCTCATGCAGACTGCTTAGAGGTGACCTGTGTCTGGCATATAAGGTCATCTCAGTCCCAGCCCTGATGGAGTTGCTGCATATCCGTAAGTCAAACTCCACTCACAAAACCCACACACAAGGCCTTAACCTGGTCTGTGACATTAATAGAAGTTATTGGCAAGATAGATTTGTGTCCCACAAACTCCCCCGTCTGCGGAATAGACTCCCTCTCCATGTCAAGCAGAATAACTCTCTAGTCCTCTTTAAGAGGAACCTGGATGACTGGATGGAAAACAGAAAATACACCCCTGGGATTTCACCTGTGTCCCTGCTGAACAGGGGAAACAGGTGTTGTCTTTGAGAGAACATGGGCACAATCCTTGGCTAGGCTTATAAGAGCCTCCTGGCCAATAGCCTAGTATCATCCTTTCAACCTATGAACCTATCATATTGCAAAACCTGTTAATGGCAGTTGTCGACCAGACAGATTTGCTCTTCCTTGAGGAGCTTGTTTTGGTCCTGTCAGGTATGGCCAAGTCAATACAGTTATACAGGTGTTTGTATAAAGCATTGGTGTAGAACTTGGCATAGTTGCCAATGCCATCTGATGGGGTAGTTGCAGTGAAGCTATTTATACCATCCTGTAAGAAGTTATAACCTGCTTTGGAGAATTTTTTTAGTTTAGTTGCTGCTAGGGGAGGGCAGGTATGATAGTTACTTCGAATGAGACTGATTTGTGGTTGGATCTCACCGTGGGAGACCTCACAGTGAGGGTGATGCAATGAACCCCATATCGGTAAGCAGCAGATCCAGGATGTTGGCACCCATTGTTGGGGTAACAACCAGCTGGTCCAGGCCATTGGAGTTAATGATGTGAATGAACCTTTGGGAAAGTGAGTCTGAGCATGAGTAATTCACCCAGTCAATGGAGGGGTAGTTAAAGTCATCCAAAACCATGGTGTTTGGATGGATCTTGCTAGACTCAAGTAGATCCAAATAGACAGAGTGGGTGTACTGATTCATGGAGGGGGTCCTGTAGCTGGCAATGACTTGAATAGGTTGCACCTGAAGTATCTCCAGGAAATCATACTCTTTAACCAATCCGGAGGTATATTTATCTTTAATGAATATTGATGCACTGCCTGCTTTAGTTTTCATGCCTTCAGTTTGTGGTCTGAACGTGTGGAAGGAGGTGTGACCCACCATGGCAGGGGTACTCTCTACAGCCTTGAACCAGGTCTCTGTGATTGCACAAATATCCACATCTTCCAAGGTGAGGACTGCTTCCAGTGAGTGCAGTTTCATGTAAAGACTCAGCATTTAGCAGCATAATCTTGAGGTTGTTTTTAGATGGAGATTTTACATTGAGAATTTTGTCCTTGAGACAATGCCTAAAAAAGCACTATGGGGGTGGCAAGAGCCTTAGCCAGTAGCCAAAATCCCAGGGGTGATGAAGACAATCTCTGGCAAAGCATCGAGGTCAGTCGATCATGTCATCCCAGGATGACAGATACTGGATCACCTTAGAATGACAACAGAAAGTAAGCCAATTATTGAAGTCAATCATTTTCTGTTTGTAGTGAGGCATCATCCAAGGTGAATGTAAAATGCTGCTTAAGGCTCAGGACATACCTGCCTGAGACACATAATCTGACAACTCAGTCATGTCTCTAGTCCAGATAGGTACATCTCAAGTTCTTCACACCAACATTGACTATGATAGAGTCATAACAGTACCTGTTGTTGAGAGACTTGAGATCATGTGTGATATGGCGGATCCTAGCACCTGACAGACAGTGGACCATGACCTTTTCCTTATCCAGTCCAGTGAGAGGGACATCTATGTGTCTCACCATGGAATCACCATGGCTAATATGTTTGTTTTTGTGTTTTGCCATAAGGGCTTGACGGGTGAGACACTGGTGCATGAGCTATTATGTGTATTGTGTTCTGCAGAGGAAGCATTATTTGTCATGTGGTTGTGTTTGAGGTTGAGAGGTCTTTGGTATTTTGGTATATTTCTGGTGAGGACCTCTGTATATTTAGGTATGTGTTATACGTGTTTGGGTGGAGTAGGAGGTGAGGTGTGCATGCTGAAAACACGCTCATTGTCATATATACTGACTTGTGTGTGAGACAGCATGGATTTGGGGTTCTTAATGTAGTTGCATCTCTCACATATTGGATTTGTGTGGACTATGAGTAGATAGTTGTCGGTGAATATGAGGCAGTTGTTACTCTGCCTCAGGATGCAAGTGTTGACCAAGCTGGCTGGAGAAACTGTGGGAAATTGTGTGCCTATGAATTTATATGGTCAGAAAAAGAGGTCACACTTAGGAATGGCTAGTAGCTGAGAGGTGTGTTGGTACCTCTGAGATTAAGCTTAGTGTTCCACCTGACAGTAGAGCAGGGCTATGAAAAACCTCCGGAGGACCACAAGCAAAGTGCTAATGGAACATTTAACAAGCAAGACATTGCTATCTATAACTAGCAACAGTAACCACCACTACGCAGAAGTGCACTATGGTGTGTTACATGCAATCAAGAACAAATCCGGGGCTTAAAACTCAAACTAGCCAAAAAGGACACTGTCTCTGAGCTCTAGTCCAATAACCCTCAATTAGATATGACCCAGACATCACACTCCTCCCACAAGAATGCAGAAGGGACTTCACCAACAAGGATGGTTTGAATTTGATGCTCAAAAGTTACAAAACAGATCAAGTAACAGCAAACCTGGAAATGAGCTATGCTACAGCTGAACTAGTAAAGTATACAATAAAATGTGACAACAAATTCAGATATTTCAAACAGACACTAGAATGTAAATACAAATTAAAAGTGCAATATAAGAGCAAAAATACACACTTATAGTTAGTTGGAAGTAATGGATGCCTCAGATCTTTCAGTATCTTAGTGGTCTGAATCTGGCCTATGCTATAAAATGCAGAAGTATAAGAAATTTAAAGTGCATAGAATCACAGTCACAACAGCAAAAAGCAGTTTAAAAAAACATAAATTCATCAGCAATTCCCAGCTTAGGAGGGTGTAGGCCACATTCTCCCATCACAAGAGTCTAGATCACAAAGTCTCCTAATGTAAAGCAACTGGTTTTGGAACCCAAGTGCTTAATTCAGAACTAAGACACTTCAGAAGAAGAGACAAAATAGACCCTCAACCAGAAATTTCCAGCTTAGAAGGGTGTACTTTATCCTCTCCTGCCACAAGAGTTTAGAACACAAATCTTCCTAATGTAAAGTAACTGGTTTGGAACCCAAGTGCTTATACAAGAATAAAGACACTTAGAATAACAGGCACAAAAAGCATTCACCAGCAGTTCCCAGCTTAGAAGGGTGTAGGCCACACTCTCCTGCCACAAGAGTCTAGACATCAACTCTCTCAGTGCAAAATAACTGATCTGGAGCCCAAGTGCTTAAACCAGAACTAAGACACTTTCAGAATAACAGACACAATGAGACTTCAACCAGTAATTCTAAGCTCAGAAGGGCATAGGCTACACTCTCCTGCCACAAGAGTTTAGACCACAAATCTTCCTAATGTAAAATAACTGATTTAGAACCCAAGTGCTTAAACTGGAACAAAGACACTTAAAACAACAGGCACAATAAGCCTTCACCCAGCAATTCCCAGCTCAGAAGGGCAGAGGCTACCCTCTCCTCCCACAAGAGTGTAGACCACAAACCTTCTTAATGTAAAATAACTGGCCTGAAACCCTAGTCCTTAAACCAAAACTAAGAGGCTTAGAATAACAGCTACAATTTAATCAGGCTACTAACAAGCAGTAATAAATGCAGCAGAATAAATGCAATTGAAAACTTTTAAGAAGAGGCAGCAAAAGCAAAATAAAGTAATAAAGTAGGAAGAGACACAAACACAGTAAAAGGAGCTGAATAAAGTGCATTTTTTGTATTTAGCAGTAAGGGAGGAAATAGAATATAATTCAACATTAAGAAACTAAAGGAGTGGGCCTTCACAAATTATCTTACTGTACTCAGTAGAATGAGCTGATGCAATGAGACTGGGAGGAGTGTCCAATATCAAATTTATAGTAGTGGTGGGCAAATGCACACTAGTCCTGCAAAACCAGATAGTAATGGCTACTTAAAACTGAGCATATGACAATACTATCAAGTTACTTTCATCCAGCCAGTCCCAATCCCATAACTCTAAACCTCTTACCGCCATAATCAGTGACAAATCCAAAAATAATCAGGGGCAATTTTTTTAAATATTAGTATTATTAACACAATGAGCTAAAAGAATGTGAAATAGCATGCATTTTCTGAGGCAAAAGAATGCCCTTATTTATTAGGTTTAATCCACCACCTTTTTCCCCAAATTACCATCTTAAGTAGGGATTGGGAGAGGCAGATCAAAATTTTAAAACAAAATTAGGGACATTTGAGAGGTATGGTCAGTCCCCTTCCAGTAGTTATAGACATGAGGTCTAATGGTAAGTTCCACCTATGCTAGTAGATAAGTTGCCATACATTGTGGTATTCTAAGTTGCACCACACAAATCACAAAACCACGAATATTGCTAGAAAATAAATTCATCACTGCCAGCATCAGGAAAAATAATAATAGTAAAATACTTACCTAATTGCTTCTGTACTGTGCCATTCTTCTCAGCTGTCCAAAGTTCAGCAGAATGTCCACCCTGCCAAGCTACAGCCAACCATTAAAACCAGGTAATCAAACGTTATTGTTTTAATACATAAAAAATGCAGTCCTCAAAGTCCTCCCTCTCAGTGTCACTTCTTTGCATCTACTATTTGAATGTTGCAAGGTTGTCTGTGTGACTGCACAATGCAAGACTAATAGGAAATTGCTTGACTTGAATGATCAAATGAAGTGGAGCACCTCACCCTGGGCTGCATGGGTATGTTTTGTTGGATTAAGGTTCAACATTTTATTTATTTTTTAGAGCAACATTTTGAGCAGTGGCCAGCAGAGAAAAGGTCCAAGATGAGACTGCAACATAAACCTCCTTTCAAGGAGTATAAAACAACTACAAATAAGCAGCATTATATACAATAGACAAGTAAGCAATGCATAAAAACCATTTAAGTAATTAAATAATTAAATAGAAAAAAATTAAACAAGATGCCTCCAGCTACATTCTGTGTTAAGAACTGATGGAATTAAACTTCCATAGTTTAAAATATAAATAGACTCTTTATATAACAATTTATGTTTAAATGTCACAATATAGCGATGCTTTAAACTTATTTGTTTAAGAATACTGCCCTTTAAACCTGAAGGGTCACCCCGATGATATAAATTGAAATACAACAAAACAGGGCTTTCACGTTTTAACTTTTGGTATTCCTAACAAGTTCTCATAGCCTAAGTTTAAAAGTTCTCTTAGTTTCACTCCCATAATATAAATCACAAGGACACTTAAGCACATATATAAGATACCTTGCATTAGGTATAAAAGACCCCCATCAATCTTAGGAAAACAAACTTTGAATATATGGGCAACTAGAACAACCACCACAAGAAAAAGTGCTCAAATCAGAAGGCTTCCCACAAAAAGAGCTACTGGGTAACTGAAAATTACTGTGCACCAATATGTCCTACCTCTCGTATATGGTATGAGGGGATTATAACACGAGTATAACACAGAGTAGTAGAGAAATCATGCAGCTGTAACAAGAAACCCCAATATTATTTAATGAGCTCTACTAATTTTTCACTAAACACTATATAAATAGAAACAAATATATTTTCTATCATTGTGAGTATATTGGAAATATATTATTATCCTTTTTGTTTGAACAAACATCAACTTCAGGTTCACTAAAAACTTCACTTCCTACTCCATCATTCTAGACAATGCCTTCTCCACTATAAGCCATTCATTCCCTCTGGATAAGAACATTTAAGTACTGGACCTTATTTCACTCAAAAAGTCCAAATCATTGTTACACAATCTCCTCAAGCGTAAAAATCCCCATAGGGTAATGAGGATAAAAGATGAGGGGTAGCACCTTGTACCATGCAAAAATGTCACCATTTTCACACCCCTTCGACTTCACATCCAAATACACAACATTAGTGCCCCATATGGGCCCATCAAAAGACAAACCAAATCTATTCCTCCCTAAGTCTCTCACAAAACTAAAAATCTGATCATGATCACATTTGCAAACAAAAATTAAATCAATATAATGAAAATAATGTATAACAAACTTATTTAAAAATCATGTTTATGTATGCACTCAGTTTCAAATAATCATATTAACAGATTAGCATACATGGAGGCAAAAGGTGCTGTCATGCTGTACCCGATAACTGATGATAGATGACATCGTTAAATTCAAAAAATAATTATTAACCAAACAAAACTGTGACAACTCAATAACAAAACTTGTAAGAGGACTATCCCCTAACAAATAATAAAGAGCCCGAATACCATGAGTATGATTAATGTCCGTCTACAGGATCTTCACATCTAAAGTTAACCAATACTTATTAGTTTCCACTTCAAATCCTTCAGTTTAGACAAAAAGTCAAGAATGTCCCTAATGTAAGAAGCTTAACAGCAAAGGGACAAAGAAACTCATGAAGTACTAGACCGATGTTATGCAAGAAATACCTGCAAGCTGAAACTATCTGGTGGCTGGAGGCTTAGAAAGACTTTTATGTATCTAGGGTAAACAGTAAAATATGGCCAAACTGCACCCCTCAGTCGCAAATCTTTTTTCAGTGTTGTCATTAGTGAAACAGCCCAACCTATATACCTTATACAATAGTTCTTCATACTGTTTTAAAGATTTTAAGTACACTTTCATAGAGACTCTTCATATACATTGCTATCGTTCAAATGTTCCAAACACATTTGCAAATATTGTCTATAGTGCATAACTATCTTGTTATCCTTGTCCAGAGGTTTAAAAATTAACTCACTATGAGCACACAGATCTATCAAAGCCCCCCCATTAATTTTTAGTGAAGTTATATATTGAATTAAGTGTTTAGCCTTCATAAACTCCCAGTATGTATTTTCCATAGCAAAATTAAGCATAGCTGAAAATAGTTTTGCTCCTTCATTGTTAAATAGAGGCAGAAAAGTACTATGATATTTAATATTCATTGTTTCCAACAAACAATAAACATTCACATCAGGTTCACCCCCACCTCAGACACACAAGAATAAAAACTATTTTCAGGATCCTCATCATCTGAAAAAGTAGTCACTGGAGAAATCAGCATTAACCCTTTCTTCTTCTTCTTCTTTCGGCTTTTCCCGGTTAGGGGTCGCCACATCGGAACTCCGGTCTGCTAATGATTGGCAGTCGATTTTTATGGTGCTGAGGTGCCAGCCCAATACCCAACCTTCAACGAAGGCACGTCAATTCCTGCATGTCTTTCAAATGCCACTCGTCTGTGGGGAGGACATGCAGACTCCACACAGAAGGCGCTCCAGCTGAGAATCGAATGGGAGAACCTCTTGCTGTTAGGTGACAATGCTACCGCTGCACCACAGTGGCTTTAATCAGCATTAGCATTAACCCTATCACTATTAAAAAAAAAATTCCATAAATGCATTTTACGAACCAAATGAAATATCTAGGGCCTACTTCGATGCACCAAAATTTCACTTACCTGAAATTCATATCACTGAGATAAAAAGGCCAATGACCACACAACACCGATATCCCGGAACACAAAATTCACACTGGAAGTAAGTAACTATTTGGCCACCCTGTTGAACTTTGTCCCTTACTTCCATGATAGTGCAATCTCAGAGTAGGTATATTTAGTTAGGGGGGACTGTGGGGGCCACAGCCCTCCACCATGGGGGTATAGGGGGTGAAGCCCTCCACAGGGGTGAGTTTGCTTTCCTTAGACTTTACATTTTTTTTTTTCAGGATGGCCAAGTGGTTCCTTACCTGGAGTGGGAAGTTGGAGTTCTGGGATGTCAGTGTTGTGCAGTCATTGCCTTTTCATCTCGGTGTTTCGGATAAGTGAAATTTTGATCTAACGAAGTAGACCCAATACCTCACACTTAATAATATGTAAATGAGATAAAGCAGTCGGCACAAACTTTATCCCCAAATTTAAAACTGATACCTGTTCATCACTTAATGAAAAAAACAAATAAATTAATTATCAAATTAATTACAATGTCCCCGAGTAATGTTTATCATTATAGTGTCCGCAAGTAATGTCCATCATTACAGTGTCTGCGAGTAATGTCCATCATTACAGTGTTCCCAAGTAATGTCCATCATTACAGTGTCCACGAGTAATGTCCATCATTACAGTGTCCGCGAGTAATGTCCATCATTACAGTGTCCCCGTGTAATGTCCATCATTACAGTGTCCGCGAGTAATGTGAATCATTACAGTGTCCCCGAGTAATGTCCATCATTACAGTGTCTGCGAGTAATGTACATCATTGCAGTGTCCCCAAGTAATGTCCATCATTACAGTGTCCGCGTGTAATGTCCATCATTGCAGTGTCCGTGAGTAATGTCCATCATTACAGTCCGCAAGTAATGTCCATCATTACAGTGTCCCCGAGAAATGTCCATCATTACAGTGTCCGCGAGTAATGTCCATCATTACAGTGTCCCTGAGTAATGTCCATCATTACAGTGTCCGTGAGTAATGTCCATCCAACAAATTACTGCCATTTACTTCATTTGTATCTCTGTTGAAGCGGTTTCTCAGTGATTGCTGAATAGCTGAGTTCATTATTAACTCTCCCCCTCTTTCTGTCATTAAAGTATGTTTGCTTGCCATGATTATGAAAGCTCTCAAACTTTTCATGATGTCTTGCATTCTTTTGCTCTGGAGGGAGAAGTAGAAAAGCAATCTCATTGTATTCCCATTGACTAAATAAACCGGTTCCATCTTGAAGATGCATAAGAAACCCCCTGAGGATTCCTACCTCATTTGCCCCCGACTGATATTTCTGCTGATTGTCTTTCCACATGAAGCCTCTACCACTGTTGTAATCACAGACATCTCTTTTTAGTTTAGTTTTCTTTCTCTCAACAAATCCTTCTCGAACCTTTTCAATGTGTCATTAATGTCCATCAAAAAGTTATGCAGACAGGAAGCATTAGAATTTGTGGTCAGCACAGAACACAAGGTATGAATTTCTTCTTTAAGTCTACATTGTTTCAACACATCCCTCTCTACTAATATATTAATCCACTCCAAGGAATGCGGGAGAGCTGCAGCTGTCCACTTAATCTGAAATCTTTTATCATCCTCACTGGACAAATCAAATGGTGTGGTGGGACTTTGAATGTTCTAAGTCCTCTTGGTGTAATGTCCAATTTAAGTCAGCATTTAAGGCTGAAGATGTTAGAATAACCAGCCATTTCTTTATGTAGTAAATGTTCTAATTTATCAAACGTACCCTACAGTTCAGAAGAAACACAGGCTGCAATGCACCGTCCCAGTGATAGAAACGGGTTATCTGTCCTTTTATTCCGTACACCGTCCCAGTGATAGAAACGGGTTATCTGTCCTTTTATTCCATACACTATCCCAGATATAGAAACAGGTTATCTGTCCTTTTATTCCGCACACAGTCCCAGTGATAGAAACAGGTTATCTGTCCTTTTATTCCATACACCGTCTGAGAGATAGAAAGAGGTTATCTGTCCTTTTATTCCATACACTGTCCTAGAGACAGAAACAGGTTATCTGTCCTTTTATTCCTTTCCTGTTCAAACCTTTGCCAAGGCTTAAACGGCATTTCAGTATCACACAAATTACCTCAATCATTACGGGAATGAATAACATAATTCTCCAGGCTTTACGTTAAGTCACTTCCTTCATCATGGAAAACTTGTGGCAGGTTGTGCAAAGGATCAGTAGCACTAGGGTTTAACGTTTGCTGCATTTGTATATTATTTGGTTTCATTTGATAGTATATTGTAATATAAACGTGTCTAGTGGAACTCCCATATTAATTAACTGTAAAAAAAAGAAGGAAAGTAAAGTAGAGTTTTAAGAAGTGCTCATTACCATATCTCTGATAGTAATCAGACAATCTTCATAAGGGATGCCTGCAATGACCTGCTCACCAGTCCACATGACATCAAAGGCAGATGGAAGGAGTACTTCCAGCAGTTTCTGAATGTATAAAATCCCACAGAAGCTGTACTGCCTCAGACACAGCTTTTGGTGAGAGAATGTAAGAACAGCACTAAGGAAATGAAGTGATGGAAGTACCAGGCTCAGAGGTGGTTAATGCATACATGATTAAGATGAAGAAAGGTGGATCCCAGGTGACAACAGAACAAACATACTTGCCAGTGCCTGTGTACAAGGACAAAGGGGACATTCACAACTGTGTGGGCAGTACAGAGTGATCAGACTCCTGTCACATTGCAAGAAAGTTCTGGAGAGGGTTACTGATGAACGAATACGCAGAGTAGTAGAAAGTAAGGTGGGAGATGAGTAGTTTGGATGCAGACCAGGATGCACTACAAATGACCAGATGTATGGCCTCAGAGAGATAGTTGAGAAGAAATGAGGAAAGAGGCCAACTTGGCATTCCTATATTTCAAAAAAATATGGCAAGGTCCCGGAAAGCTGATCTGGACAGTCCTGTGGTGGTTTGACATCCCAGAACATAGGCTACAATAGCAAATAGGTTGACAGGGCCAGATCAACAAAGCTGCTGTATGCAGATAATGTGTCATTTCAGGCAGACTCTGAGCAAGAACTTCAGCAAATGATAAGGGACTGTAATGCAAAACTGAAGCCACCAGGGATGAAACTGTATTCAGCTAAATCAGTTGTAATGGCAGCAAATGGGGGAAATTAGAAGAAGGTGAGAGCTGACATACAAGGGAAAATAGTGCAACAGGTTAACAGCTTCAAGTATGTGAAAGGGGTGATTGAGGAGAAGGGAATTCTGAGTGAGGAGATAAAAACAGAATCCGAGGGGCAGAATGTCAGAGGTGCCATATGATGGAAGAATGCCAAATAAGCTGAAAAGTAAGTAAGGTGTACAAAACAGTAGTGCAACCAGTGCTACTGCATAGTAAAGAGACCTGGGCAGTGAAGCAGAGCAGTTGAGGAGGCTAGAGGTACTAGAGATGAAGTGCCTAAGATGGGAGATAGGATGAACACTGCAGGACACATGACTCAATAAGGACATCAGAGTAGAAGCCCAACTAGCTACAATTGCAGAGAAGGTCAAATAGAAGAGATTATGGTGGGTTGTGCACCTGTGCAGGAAAGCAGAAAACAGTCTGATGATGCAGATCTGGAAGAGGTAGAAAGAAGACAGGAGGAAACAAGGGCATCCAGCAAAGAGATGCCTAAAGTCCTGCACAGTCAGGCATGACTGTCGAAGAAAGGAGGAGAGTGCCACTGCATCGAGAGACGTGGCAGAAGGTGACCACATGTAGAAATGTGAAAAACGGGATTCGTGAGGAGGAGGAGGAAGATAAGAAACAGTTCAGAGTATGGCAAGCTGAAGTGCACAGTGGCGTTTATCCTGCAGTTAAACAGGAGTAGATCCATTCATTCGATAAATGAAATTTTAGCTGGTTTTAAATGAGTTTACATTCTAAATGGATGTCAGTGGTAGAGGGATGTGGTTTCATAGTTTAGCTACAATATGTGAAAATAGAAAGTGACCTGCAGTATCACATGATCAGGTTATAGTGATCAGTGATTTTTTTATAGAGACTACATTTCTATTGGAGATGGTGTGTTGTAAGTTGTTAAGGGCTGAGTAATTTAATGGCTTATAGAGAAGATGGTTTGGTCATTCTAACCAGTTTAATTCCCTGAGAGCTGGCTAGGGTGTGTTATATTGTTACAGTTTACTGCAAATTTGATAATGTTATAATATTGCTCAAGTTTGGATAGTTGTGAGACCTAAAGGTTAGTAAAGATTGAGGCAGTATAGGGGTGAGATGGCGATAAGAAAGTAAAGGTTATATATCTTCTGGGCATGTGAGTCAGGTAGGTTTTTACTTTATATAATGTAGCTATTTTTTGATGATTTTTTTAAACATGTGATACATTATTTCAGCTGGTGATCTACGATGGCTCCCAGTAATTTGGTGTGATCTGATTGTTCTATCATGGTGCTTTTGGCAGAGAGATTAGCAAACATTTTGGTAGACATATCTTCTGGGGTAAAGAGCACTAATTTATTTATTTTTTTAACATTTAGAATTAGTTGTGAATTATTAACCTAACTTTTAATCGATAAGTAGGATTGTTGTGTGAGGTCTTAAGATTTTATAGGCAGATTTGGTAGCGCAGATTAGGGTCAAGTCATCAGCTTATTAAACTACGGTAACATCTTTGTAGCACTGTAGAGGTCATTGATTAATATGATGAAAGGTATGGGTCCTAATATAGATCCTTGTGGGACAGCAATAATTATTGGCCAAAAGTGATAAAACCATTTTTCCATTGCATTGCTTGTACAATGTGTGAGAGGTAGCTGTGGGACCATCACACTGAAGAGCCAGAGATCCCCAGGTATGAGAGTTTATATAAGAGTTTTGAATGGAAGACAGTAACATAAACTTTTGATAAGTCTAGGAAGGTGGTGGAGACTAGTATCCTGGTATTTGTATGGGTATTGACAGAATTAAAAACTTCAACAAAGCAGTAGCCATGCTGTGATTAGGACATAACCTATGATGGATCGAAGAAAGAAGCTGGTTATGTATTAGATATCTGAAAAGTTGTGTATGAATAATTTTTTAAATATTTTGATAGGTGAGAAAAAATGACAACTGGCCTATAGAATGAAAGATTAGTATTGATTCTACCCTTGTGCAATGGAGTAATGAAAGATTTTTTCCATAGTGAGTGGACTTTATTTTTAGAAACGGATTGATTTATTGGAATTCAGACTAGATATGTAATAACCTCAGCTGCTGTTTTAAGATATTTGCCAGGTAGATTGTCAGGGCAGTTGTAGTAGGCTTTACATTTTTGGGGTATTTTTTGAAGTGGGTCTGCTGGAAGTGATTGGAAGGAGAAATATTTAAGGAGGTTATTTGAATGAGTAGAGACATCAAGAGATTGATGAATTGCCTGGGTGGTTAACAACAGTGCTGTCTGTATAAAGTGGGTACTGAATTGTCTGGCTGTGGTATCATTTTGTTTCTGTATGCTTGCTGTTGGCTGCGTCGCTTGTCCTAGATTTAACATATGCTTGCTGTTGACTGCGTTGCTTGCCCTAGATTTAACATATGCTTGCTGTTGGCTGCGTCGCTTGTCCTAGATTTAACATATGCTTGCTGTTGACTGCGTTGCTTGCCCTAGATTTAACATATGCTTGCTGTTGGCTGCGTCGCTTGTCCTAGATTTAACATATGCTTGCTGTTGACTGCATTGCTTGTCCTAGATTTAACATATGCTTCCTGTTGGCTGTGTCGCTTCTCCGAGATTTAACATATGCTTGTTGTTGGCTGCGTTGCTTATCCTAGATTTAACATATGCTTGCTGTTGGCTGCATCGCTTGCCTTGATTTAACAGTTTATTGATTCAGGCCTAGAATCCTTGTATTATAAGTAAGTGTGTTTTGACTGGTTGCAGTACAGTTTTTTTTTTTATTTTTAGTTATAAGTTGTTTTGTTAGGTTTCTTTATTGCCTATATGCTACTGAAGTAGGAGCTGTTTTATTTTTTTTATCTGGACCATACAGCCTTCATCTCAGTTTCATAAGTGGTTTAGCTGCTAGCTATAGCAATGGAGCAGGGATGGTTTTGAATCTTTTTTCTAACGTAGGCTAGTGTATTTACAACACCAAGGAAGAGTTTTTGAACTGTGACAGCAGCTTTTATGGGGAGAGTCTTTAGTGAATACCAGTTATGATTATATATCTATATCTATCCATATATATATATATATATATATATATATATATATGTATATACATATATATATATATATATATATATATATATATATATATATATATATATATATATATATGGGTTCCCTTCAGATCGTCGAACGTCCATAATGTTGAAACACATATGGCCGCGACGAAAACATGGTTTCTTTACAACACTGAACCATTTGCATGGAGATTGCTGTAGGGAAAAATTCCCTTTCACTTCAATGTAAGTGAGATCTCGGAGTTGTTATGTTTAAGTAGTAGGTGGTATGGGGGCTGCAAAGGGGCATAGGCCCCCTGCTGCAGCAAAAAAATTTTTGTTTTTTTTTTTATTTCGGGTTTGATGTTGTGTAAAAACAATGTTTTTGTCTCGGCCATATGCATGTCAATGTTATGGCCATTCAACTATCTGAAGAAGACCCATACATACACGTATATATATATATGTATATGAAAAGTTATACGTTTCTTACCAGACTGTATGGAAGTGTTTTTGGGGATGTTGCTTTAGTGCCTTATGGTGTAGATTGTTTAATGATCACTCAGGCTGTCTGACACAGTTCTCTGGGATATATAATATGAACAGGATGTTAGGATCTAGTTAGGAATTAATTGTCTGACTGTAGCGTTGTTATACCTGCCAGTAATTATAAGCTGGGTGAACAGTACAGGTATGTAGGACTGGTTGGATTTTCAGATTGCATGGTTTGTCTACCTACATTTATATCACTCAATATTAAGAATTTATGAAAGCTTTTGAAAAAGACCCAGCAAAAAATAACTTTACGTGTTTTAGAAGCAGTACTTTGTACTCATGATTACAATTGTTTGGTGAGCATTTTTATTTTTAACATGGTTAATAGAACTTCTGAGGCAGACAAAGTTGTGAGGTTGCCGGGGAAAAGGGAGATCACAAGTGGTTTGCAGAAAATATCCAATAAAAACTGCAAGAAAGGCTTAGCCAGGCTAGAGTCTTCAGTGAGTAATATCTTAAACCTCCTGTAGTGGAGGTTCATGGGATATATGCAAATGATCCATTAAGAGCATGATAGTATTTCAGCTACATGGCTTCAGAATGCCTGTGACTTTTCACTTTCTAAGTCTTTATCAGTACAGTCAGGCCAATAAAGCCAAACCCAACTAGCTCTAGACATGTATGTTTTATTGGTCTTTTCTTACTTTATTACAGTATTAGTGGATTATTTGACATTGTTTAGAAACGCGGAGCTTAAAATGTAGTCTAAATGTTCCATAAAGATTACAGTGCCTGCAAAACATCCCAAATAACATCCAAGCAAAAAATAAAAAGGTCATGTAGACAAACTATTCAACTATCCTACCTTGTGTAGAATTCTCTTTCCTCTCATTCTTATACAATTTTCTCTGCGTACATACATAGACACTTGCACACAGTGGCAAATGCACAGGCAGACATAAACACACACACACACACACATGCACACACACACACACACACACACACACACACACACACACACACACACACACACACACACACACACACACACACACACACACACACACACACACACATAACTTGCATATGGATGGTGTCTAGAGTAGAACTCTTGTATGCAACTATATATTACTGCATTCTAGATGCAGAATTATTGCTGTATTTTCCCAAATGTATCATAATGATACTGGAATCGTTAACAAATTAATTGCCATGAAATTAATTCTCATTCTGTTGCCTCAAATTCTATAAATATCTGATTGTTACTTAAGTATATGTGTGTTCTTTTCCTGATTATTCACTTACAATATTTTAAATAAAGAAACATGCAATAGGGCCTGATTCCAAAACATTGGCATAGCAAGTGAACATAACCTCGTCCATTCTGCCTCACTATTACAAACAGTAAAATTCAATGCACCCCCCCCCCCTTGATGACGTCAGCCTGTGGGGCATGTTCTGCTGAATTCAATAACTTGGCATGCTGTGGTATTGAGTTCAGTGGGGAAGTGATACATTCAGTCAAACTAATGCAATTCAGAACTATTCCATGCTTATTACCAGCATAACTTTGTCTGAGTGTAATGTGAAGCTGTCTGAGGCCCCAACAAATCAGGAAAAAACATTCTGGCAGAGCAACTCCATCTGCCATGAGGCCATACAACTCCTACTGTTGTGTGAATGGCAAAAGACAAAGCCCTTTCTTTTGAGATGTGGTGTGTTGTAGCATGGTCAATGGAGCAGACTTTGCCTTGTCAAAGAGTTTTAGAATGTGGCTTATAGTCTGGCATAATGACAAGTCTGATGCAGCATTTCTTTCTTTTTTTTTTTTTTGAAACAATAAAGTGGCTAGGGGATATTTGATCTACATCATCACATTGTAGTTTAGAGGTCAGCATGAATACGCTAGGGAGGAATATTTTCTTTACACTGCTACACCCTTAAATAACAGTGTTACTAGTGGTGATGATATAATACTACAGAGAAAAATTCATCATTCTTCAGAGACTGTATCATCCAAGAAATGCACACACACACACACACACACACACACACACACACACACACACACACACACACACATGAGCGCTCGCACACACAAGCAAGCACACACAAACGCACACACACAAGCACACACACACACACACACACACACACACACACACACACATACAAACACACGTGCGCATGCACAGACACATGCACACACACGCAAACACACACGCAAGCACACACACATATGCACACATGCACACAGACACACACATGCGCACGCGCATGCACACACACACACACATGCACGCACACACGCGCGTGCACATGCACACACATGCATGCACTCACACGCACACACACACACGCACACACACATACACACACAAGGTCACACACAAACACGCACACACTCACATGCACGCACACACACGCACATGCACACACACACGCACACACACAAATGCACACACACACACACACACACACACACATATAAGCACACACACTCACACACACACACACATACGCACACACACGCACACACGCTCACACACCCACGCACACACAAGCACATGCACACACATGCACACACAAACATGCACACACACAGGCACCCACATGCACACAAACACACACATGCACGCACTCACACACGCATGAACAAACGCATGCACATGTACACACACACACACACACACACACACACACACACACACACACACACACACACACACATGCACACACACACAAGCGCGTGCACACACATGCAAACACACACACACGTACTCATGCGCGCACACACGCACGCACACACACCCACACACATGCGCACGCGTGCACACACACATGCACACACACGCATGCACACACATGTACGCACACACATACACACACGCGTGCGCACACACGCACACACACATGCACACATGTGCGCGCACACAAATGCACACATGTACACACGCACACACACACACACACACATGCACAAACACGCACACACATGCGCGCACACACACACATGCACACACACAGACACACGCACACGCATGCACACACACACACACACACACACACACACACACACACACACACACACACACATACACACATACAAAACTGTTTAGCTTAGCACAGCAAATGCCCTCTACCTCCCACCCCCCAAAGAATACCAAAAATTATGTTTTAGTGGGATCAAGAATTACATACTCACCAAGAAGAGGGTTTACCTCCTGGTACCCTGTACATTTTGCAGCAAAGTCTGAGCCTGCTACAGTTCACAGGAGACTAAAGTTTTGTTTATATTTTACTGTAGTGTTCTTATGCATTTTATCATTGGTTGTTATTATTGTTTCAATTAAAATTTAAATAAACATTGCTAGTCAGGTACAATGGAGAATCCTTATCTCTTCTGATCATGCAACTATTTTATATAATAAACCATAAATTTGGAGAGCATAACAATATTGATAGCCCTGAACTACATATAGGAATGGATTGTGCTGGCTAATTAACATGAGCTGGCTTGTAAAATTATGGTTTTAGCACAACTAATGATTTGTAGTTCATTATTAACTGTCTACTTCACAGTATAGCTGCATAAGCTAAGCTTTTAGTTATCCTTTGTTGACAGGGTCAGTCCCACCAGGGTAGTAATATCTTTTCAGGGGTGACCAAAAGCGGTATTAATACTCCTAGGAGTAATTTGGCTAAGGCACTGGGAAAGCTTCCCCTGCAATTTTCACAAGGTATCATGGGACCTTTTCATCCACCTAAGCTATCACTAACTGACGTAGATGAGATCTAAGTTTAACAACTCATTTTATAAGATGACAGCAACCAATTTTCCGATATAAGCATAGAAATCACAACCTGCTATAACAAAGTTGAATGAGCTACCTGTTGTACCACTGACATTGTTAAACTTTGTAGATAACACCCTGATATGGTTTACAACTATTTGAAGGGCAGAACATTTCAAGCTTATGTTAATAACACTTAAAAAGCCAAATGTGAATTTATTACTGGAGTACCAGAAGGTACAGTACTAGAAGTACTGCTGCTATCCCTGTTTATAATTAACGTTGCTCTAGACTTACTTAACATTATCCTCGCAGTGTACACAGGTGGTGTACTAATGACTGACTACAGTAACACTCATGACAAGCTCCAACTTAAAGTCCAAACATCCTTCTTAAAATTATTTAACCGACTACTGACAAACTCTAGTTGAATCCACAGGCAAATGTTCTGTTTTTGCAACACCTAAATATTTCATCATTTGCTCATATCAAACTAAGAAGGGCTCTGAAGGTAATCTATCCTGACACAATACCACACAGGTAACTAGGCATCCCTCTGGATCTCTCTTTGAATTTCTCCTGTCACCCTAACAGTCTCATTACTAAAGTTATTTCTTAACTAAAACTTTGTTATAGAATCTTTCACCTACTATCACCCATTACAGAGACAGCGATGACTAAAAATATCTTACTACCACAATTTAAATTCAAACTACCACTGCTGTATCTTAAGTCACCTCAAAACATATACGAGCTGCAAAAAGCAGAAAACCAAATTTGCAGATTCACCCTGAGTAGCTGAGGTGGTACAGCGGTTAGTGTTGCCACCTCACAGCAAGAGGTTCTCTGGTTCAATTCTCAGCTGGGGTACCTTCTGTGTGGAGTCTGCATGGCTTCCCTGTGGTCATGTGGGTTTCCTCTGGGTGCTCTGGTTTCCTCCCAAAATATGCTGTAGGTGGATTGAACACTCTAAATTGGCCGTAGGTGTAAGTATGTGCCTTCTGTGGAAGGCTGGGTGCTGGGCTGACAACTCCACACTGTAAACTCCACTGCCAATCGTTCTGCAGACTGTTGTTCCACTGTGGCGATGCCTCACTGGGATAAGCCAAAAGGAGATGATGATGAGGACCCTCCTAGGTGAAGTAAGAATATACCATGTGACTTCCTAAAATAATCCAAGTGTTTACCCATTACAAATAGAGCTACTCTTCTCCTCTGTGCATTAATATTTAAAAATTCCTCAACTTGACTGATGCCCCCCCCCCCACCCCACACGCATACATGTAACCACCAGTAAAAAAAAAAACCTCCCTTTCAGGGAAGAAAATTATTATCTAAGAAACAACCAGAATGACTTTCCTATACTAGTCAACCAAAATTCATGCGGTCTTCTCATCATTAAGACTTGCACAGTGGAATCACCTCCCCACTGAAGTGAAAAACAAGGTGACATTGGGATCATTCAAAACTTTACTACATGAATATCAACAGAATGAATACAATGTACCTGCTTTTGTGATTATGGCTGAAATACATAAAATAATTAAATCATATATGTTTAGTTTTCACTGCCCATCTGCTGAAACACATTCGTATACCTTCAGATATTTCATGCTAGTGCTCTATTGTGTACATATTTTAGTTTGTGATTCTCTAGTTTTTCTGTTTGATAATTATTTTACAATTACTGTGAAGAAGTGGCAGCGTTGTATATTGTGTTTCTCTACCCTTTTGCTTCACACGCCTGGTACAAAGACATACTGTTGCTTGTTTTCAGTTCCTGTCTGTATCCTTTGTTACTGTTATTATATGAAATCAGCTATTTAATGTAATATGTGATAAACAATGAAAAAGATTCTGATTGTTACATTTTGTACTGTTCATCACTATTTGGGTTGTCACTAAAAGGGGTCAGTTGATCAGCTCACCGACCCAGTAAACAAGTGGAAATAAATAAATGCATACATACAGAAATTCATGCTTACATACATGCACGCATAAATAAATAAATATGATGCCCTGTGAGTGCATGCATGTCGAAAATGAAATGTACATCAGCTGCTCACCTCCTGGTGTCCTTACAGGACATACGCCCTCAGCCTTATATCTCCCATTCACCCCATCAGATAACTGTTCAAAACAGGGAATCATAAAAGGTTGAAACATAGGAGACTGGCATATAACTGACACAATAGTGAAATCATTAACTTCCTGAAATATGCTGAATGCATAGAGAAAATAGTGCAGAATTGCAAGACGTCTTGCTGTTCACATTCATTTTTTCATGCAAAGTTTACATTAATTGCTTGACCAAAGCAATGAAAATCTTTACTTGTTAATTGTCTTGTGCGTGTTTTGTTGGCCTTTATAATGCTCACATCCAAATAAGTGACACAAGCTTTAACAGACATCAAAACGCAGACAGCACATGCAAAGTTTTTGAGGACATAATGTCATTCACATTACATATCGTAAGTACCATTCCTCAAAGGCAAGTGATTAATGAATGTGGGCCCTGCCTGAAAACTACTTTACAATATTATTGCTTCAGGCCACCTTGCTTTTTTAATAAGGTAGCTGACTGCTTGTATGAAAAGTCACCCAAGAGAGCAGAGTCTAATTAGGTGAGCAAAAAAACTAACAACTACTGCTGGACTGGGAATGACTTTTTAATACAAATAAATCAGTGGTACAAAAAGTCTTGTACATTGTTCAAGCTAAACCATATTTCACTGAAAGGACACAAACTATCTGTAGGAGGGCAGAAGTAAACAAGGCCATAAATATAAGGGCTGAGAAAGTGTTGTGCCAAATCATATTTATTGCCCTTGAAATTAGCAGTAACTGTGTGCATGAAAATGCGTTACCCTGATATATGAAGTGTAATACCACTGTCTTTGTTATAAAATGGATAGTTTGTCTTTACTGCTAAGCAATTTACTTTTATAACATGGAGTGTCACTTTTGAACTGACAAGCTTTGATATATGATGGGGTGTTTGTGTGCTGTATAATGAGGAATGTGGGTAAAAAGTATAAATTGTAACGGTCAATATAATTTGCAGGGGGAGTTTCTGATGCTCAGAATGAAGGCAGCTGAAATTATATAGTTAAGTCTCAAATAAATTCCGTAAACCATTTATGTTCTGACATATCACAAAAATGAAGTTCTAAACTAGAAGATGGATTTTATGGTATCCGCATTATTTAGACAAGCAACACAGCAGATGAATTAAATATAATGCCAGCAGGGAAATTTAGTCAGCAAAACTGAATAGGCAAAGAGTGTGCAAAGATTTAACAAATACTTCTAGGCTTTTACAGAAGAGATGAATGTAGATGTGTCCCACTGGGCCAGATTCCAAAAGATTTAGAGTAGGGTGGTACCGTTTTCATTGTACTTCTGTACCTCATATCTGCCGTTCATCCCCGCTGTCAGGAATGACATAATCTTTGGTGGATGAGGGTACACCAAATCAGTAGCTCCCAGTACAGAAGGACTGAATGGCTAGGATTTCCAGTATTACAGGAGATGATACCGATGCTCTGAAACATTCCATATTAACGAATCTCATTACCCACTCCCGATGCTCTGAAACATTCCATATTAACGAATCTCATTACCCACTCCCGATGCTCTGAAACATTCCATATTAACGAATCTCATTACCCACTCCCTTCATTGCACAATCCTATCCAAGGACTTGGTGGGCCCACTAACACCAAGCACTTTTGCATGAAACCGCACCTGCCTGCAGTACTGAGTTCAACATACAAGTGGAGATACAGAGCCAGAATGCCATCCTTTATAGCTGTGCTGCTTGTATGATGGATGGAAAATTGCACCCATGAAGTGAAGTATGGCCATCGTATATATGTTCTCCCACTCCATGGTATTTATTATTAATGCACCCTGAAAGGTTCGGACAGAACTCTTGGTTTTGGACTCAGGCAAAGGAATATTGTTCAATACAGCTTATCATTAAATGAGCAAATAATTTTGGAATCTGGCATACAGACTGTAAAGGCTGTGGGAGTCTTGGACGCTAACCTTCAAATGTGATATATATACACGTCTCTCTTTTTCTTTATATATATATATATATATATATATATATATATATATATATATATATATATATATATATATATATATATATATATATATATATATACATATATATATATATATATATATATATATATATGTATATATATAGGTTTTCTATGAAAATCTTGACGTTGATAAAAAAAAAATGTATTTAATTTTGAAAGTCAATGTTGAATTCCCGCTTATTAAGTAGGTGAAAATGTCAAATCTGCTGACGTTCTCTTCATATCATGCACAGTGGCAGCTCAGACCAACATCTCCTGGGCATTTACAAACCCAACAAAAACACTGGCAAAATCTTATACAAATACATGGTGTCCCCAGCCTGGAACAAACTTCCATCTAATATAATATGCATCAAACAAATTAATAGTTTTAAAAAATTGCTAAAAACCTTTCTATACAACTCCTGGTCCTGCCCCTACCAGGATCCTACATAAACCCTCCCCTCGCCTTTCTTTTCCATCCTTTATTTTACTTCTTAAATTGCATACAACTCTACTCCACTCCAACCAATGACAGAATCAAACTGTAGGGCATCTCTAGTTCATTTTTAACTACAGGTCATATAAATATTACTTTTATGATACACAACTTGTATTCTTCATCTTTATATACATTTGCATCTTTACTTCAATGTAATTATAACTTTTTGCTCTTGACTATTCAAGGTTTTTATCTAACATTTGTTAATTTAATTTGTGTTCTGTTCTGCCTTATGAGATCACCCATTTCTTATTTTGTTGTTAAACATCCAAATGTACATTTCAGAATTATTTGTAGTATACTGTATTAGAGCTTTACTCCTCAGGTCTCCACTGAAAATGGGCTCCTGGAACAGTTGGACTAACCCATCTAACAAATCTCAAATAAGTAAATAAATATTACACACGCACACACACACACATATATATATATATATATATATATATATATATATATATATATATATATATATATATATATATATATATATATATATATATATGCCCTACATATATGAATAAGATATCCTCTTAATTGTCTATATGAAACACTGTACAAGTTCAGATATTTTCACATCCATGGATGTCCTTGGTATATTTCTACCGTACTCTGGGATGAAGTTCTATGAGACGAAAATGTAAGGGGAAGTGTTTTTATCAGTGATTATGTTATTTGTGGATGTGTTCCTTTTGCTGTGTTTGAACATTAAATCACTTGTGTGTTGGAACTGCTGGTCTCCGGTGACTAATTTTGGATTACTAGTTACATTTTGGGCACTTTTACCACATCTTTGCTGTTTAAATGGAGAGTGTCCAACAGCTCTGGGTTTGACATAGCTTTGTATGTTAGGCAGAGATCGCCTCTGAGTAGGCAATATGCGACAAGAGTAAAGCTGGAGTTTTCTGAGATGGTCTGCGTAGGGCATCTGTTTAAGGCTGGTAATCCTCTTTGTGAGGTATTTCTGCAGATTTTCCAGTTGTTGTAGATGTCTTGTGAGGTACATACCAAAAGGGGCATTATACTCTATAATGGGTCTAATGAGTGACGTGTAGAGGGGAACAACGACCTCTTGTTTCCTGGATGAGAACCCTTTTGTGATGAGGTGTGCCACGTAGAAGACTTTCATGACTACTGTGGCAATGTGATTATCAAAACTGTGAAAATTGTATTATGTAGAAAGTTATGCATACAGTTTGTACACGTGATATGTTTTTGTAAACATTTTTTTTGCTATTGTCACCTGGTCCAGGCTGTTGCTGAAAAGGGTATTGTTCTAACCCACCACTAAACAAGCAAATAACTTAAAAAAAAACATAACTTTACTTGAAACTGCATGAGTGAGGCAGCTCTCATCACTATCACATCTTGACAGATTTGTTTAAGACTGATATACTGTCTAAAGATGGAACAATTTGATATAAACTGTGTTGTATTCAACAATTTGATATTTACAGTCTACAGTAAAGGACGCCACTACTACTGGCCACTTTTAATAATTACATAAGTAACCACGCTTCTCACATTGCAGTTTTCAAATGCTTCTTTCCACTCATTTCTTTCTTATTGATGGTCCTGAAAGCTACAGTAATTGGCATCTTATTGGTTTATGAGTTTATTTTCTTTTCCATTTTAAAGGGTCCAGAATATAATATATTTTAAGCAGATGATATGTTACTGCACAGAAACAAGCATACTCTAACTTATGGTCTTTTTTAATGGCCTGTCCTTTTTATCTCAAACTGCCACAAAACTGAGTGCAGATTCAGTGCTCTGCAAGTGAATAAGGCCAAACACCCAGGCATCTGTAGTCAAATAAGTAAGGTAGGTACTGCCTAGTTTTGTGTCTTAGTGCTTTTAAAACTTTTGTACATAATTATTTCTCAGATTTTGGTCTGACCATATCTCACATATAACACAATTGCTTCCCCCAGTGACCTCAGGACACAGTCCAAATACTGGAATCACAGTGAGTCAGACACATCTTGTTATCAGAATGTGATCTGTTCTCCTAGTTTGCAGTCTACTTCAATCTGTTTAAGGCTATAGCATTAGGAAATGCATGGCCCGATGGTGCTGCAGCCTTCATGATGTCACGTGACATCCTGAGTTCTCAGAATGAATTATAATTGAGCAGTGTCAGGTGTAAGGCAGCAATTAACATGGTTCTGCTATGAAACATTTTTCCCTGAAAGTCGGCATTCCAGAAGAATGAAAAAAAATGCCTGAAAACTAAAAGCCCCCTCAGCCCTAAACCTATATTTACCAAGTCCACATTTGCACCAATCCAAAGAAGGGAGACATCTCCCTAAAGAAATGAATCATTGCTGGCACACAATTAGAAATCACACTGGTAATTATTTGCTGTGGGGAAGAACATTTGGCAATATGCTGTTCATCTCTTTTTTCCAAAGGTTACTGACCAAAGGTTATTGACACTAGAGCAATTTCATATCAACCATGTTCAATGACGCCAATCCACACATCCTGTCCGTGGGTAAAAGTTTTTAGTGCAAAGTGTGAAACTCAGGTTTAAAATGAATTTCACCAAATTGTCTTTGGTTTTAGGTATCTAAAATGCTTTATTTATTTATTTATTTATTTATTTATTTATTTATTATTTATTTATTTCCAGTTTGATTACCGGGGAAGTCCACTGGGCCAGAACGTACCCATTTTCAGTGGAGGCCCGGGGAGAAAAGCTCCAAAAGCAAAGCAAATACAATCTAAGTTACATAGTGTAAAAGATAGTAATAAAATATATACATTTGGAATAACATTACATTGAATACAGTTAGTAAAAAGCAAATACACGCAGTATACTTCAAAAAACATCATTCAGGAAGGTAGATACAATAGATTTAGTAGTTTCCTTCAAGTAGCAGGTTTGACTGTATGAGAAGAAGGTCTAAGGTTACATGCTATTTACAATATTTACATATGAGGAGTAGAGAGAGAGAAAGTACATAAACTGAGAGTAGAATATAGTTTGATCAAGCAGTGATCGAGAGAGAAAAGAGAAGAAAAAAAAGTATTAGGGTAGAGTAGAGAGAAAGGATATAGAGGGTTCAAGGGGAATTTATTTAAATTTATGTAGGATGTAAGCAGGTACACTTATGTTTAGTGGACAAGTAAGAGAAAAGTTGGATTTTGAAGGCTTCAGTGTTAGATGTTGTTCTAAGAGAAGAAGGGAGAGAGTTCCATTTCCTGCCAAGAGAGTAGGAGAGAAGGAGCTGGCCAGCAGGGCGATTGGGTTTGTGGATGGTGATTAAATTTTGGTGTTCAGATCTTAGAGATCTCTTTGGGGTGTATGGTGGAAGGATGTTTGCTAGGGCTGGGCATTCTTCAGGGTAGAATATTAATTTGTGAGCAGTGGTTAGTTGGAGGTAGTCTAGGTAGTTAGGGAGTTCTAGCCAGTTCAGAGTTTGTAGGGAAAGACAATGGTGAGAAGAGGTTTTAGATTTGGTAGCAAATTTAGAGATTTTATTATAGCAGATTTCGAGTTTAGTGGAAATGGAAGAAGACAGGTTAGTAAGGAGAGGTGCTCCATATAGTAGAGATGGTAGAAGATAGGTAATTGCTAAGGAATGCCTAGCGGAGTTGGAGAGAAAGCAGTTGTTCTTATAGAGCATACCTAGCTTTTGGTGGGTTTTCTTTATGTTTTGTTGTATGTGGCTATCGAATTTGAGGTGCTCGTCTATAGTGATGCCAAGGAGTTTTGCAGATGGGACCACCTCTATGGTTGACTTGGTTTGGCTTATGATTTTGAATGCTGTTTTATCAAATGTGCAAGCCCTGGAGGGAGCGAAGAGAAGAATTTTAGATTTATTGGAGTTTAGAGAGAGATGATTTTGGTGCATCCAGTTCTCAGTAGTGGAAAAAGCTATTTGGGTTTTTGTCAGTAGTTCGGGAATGTTGGAGGCGCAGACTAAGGTAGAATCATCTGCATATTGGATGACTGTTGTGTCTGGGATGGCAGAGTGAAAGTTATTTATGAAGATGTTGAAAAGCATGGGTCCAAGGATGGACCCCTGGGGAACACCAGTGGGTGTAGGTAAGAAGGAGGAGGTAGAGTTGTTCCATTTGACAGCTTGGGATCTGTCTGATAAGTAGCTAGAGAACCAGGATAGAGTATCAGGGGAGAGATGAAGGTTTGATAGATGAAAGAGAAGCTGTTTGTGAGAGATGGTGTTGAAGGCTTTAGACAGATCTAGCAGTACAGTGGAAACTAGTAACCCAGAATCCCTGGCTTGGTTGACTGTTTCTAAGAAGGATAGTAAGGCAGTAATGGTGCTGTGTCCAGGGCAGAAACCATGTTGGGTGGGTGTTAGAAGGCGGTTATGGATTAAGAAAGGCATGAGTTGGTGGTGGACGCATTTCTCTAGGATTTTTGATAAAGGTGAGAGTAGGGCAATTGGGCGAAAGTTGGAGATATTTGTGTTTTTGCCTCCTTTATGAAGTGGGAGAATGTAGGCTGATCTCCAAAGCATAGGGACATATGACTCTTTTATAGATCTGTTAATTAAGATGCTGATAGGGAGAGCAATACCTTCGGCAGCACATTTAAGGAAAGAGGAGGGGATGTTATCAGGGGCATTAGTGCATGGCTTTAGTTTAGATAAGAGTCTTTTTATGAATATAGTTGAAACAGGTTTCAGCTGGAAACTGGGAGGACAGTTAGAGGGGTTGTTGGGAGTAGAGGAAAGAGAGTTGGATGTATTATTGTTAGGGAAGGATTTGGTAAGATTAGCTATAGATTCCGTGAAGAATTTGTTGAAGAGAGAGCTTAGATCTGAGTCAGTTTTACTTGGGTCTGGGCAAGGGTTATTTTTAGATCCTGGGTGGAGAAGGGAATTTACTGATTTCCAGAACTGTTTGGGGTTCTTATTATGGTTGGACTGTAGTTTGTAGTAGTAGTTCTTTTTGTCCAGGGTGATTAGTTTTTTAGCTAGGTTGCGGAGTTGGGTGTATTGGAGTAGGGAAGAAGGGATTTTATTTTTCTGGTATAGCTTCCAAGATTTGTCCCTTTGATGCATGACTTGTTTTGTTTCTTTGGATAGCCAGGGGGCAGAGTTAGCTTTGACTCATTTGTTTCTTGGAGGAGCTAGGGAGTTCAGAGTATTTAGGAAGATAGAGTTAAACTGTTCTACAGCTTTGTCTAGGGAAGTGTATTTAGGGTCTGCCAGTTGGTATGTTTAAGAATGTTTGAGAAGATAGTTGGGTTGAAGTTGCTGAGATTACGAGTGTGGATGTAGTGGTGTAGATATTGGGTAGAGTTAGTGGAGCGGTGTATGAAAGTAGGGAGATGGTCACTGAAGGTGTCAGGGATAGTGCCTGAAAGAGTTATTTTGTTTGGATGAGAGACTAGGATCCAGTCAATGGTAGATCCTGGGGGATTTGTTTTATTAGGCCGGGTGGTTGAGTGTATTACTTGGGTGAAGTTAAAGAGGTTGATGAATTGGGAGGGGGAAGGAGAGTTGATTTTATTCCAATCAATGTTAACATCGCCTAGAATGTAGGTTTCAAATTTGATTTCAGTTGAGGCCCAGTAAAGAATATTTTCAAGAGTTGTTATGTTGTCACCTGGGGATATATAAAGGGAGATAATGCAGATGTTCTTATGTTTATTTAGTCGAAGGAGACTGGCTGTAAGTTCAGCGTTTTTGAACTCAGGAGTTGGAATTTGTAGAGGGATCAGGGAGAGAAGGTTAGAGAAAATTATTGCAGAGGCTCCACCTTTTTTATTTGGTCGGTCAGTTCTGTGGATTTGGAAACCAGGAGGTAAGATTTCAGAGTCGGTGATGTGGGGTTTTAGCCAGGTTTCAGAAATGGCTAAGATGTCTGGTTGGTTGTGGCAAATCCAAGCATGAAGATGGTGAATTTTGTTATTTAGGCTCTGAGCATTGATAGAGAAGAGCTTAAGGGGGTTAGGAGAGGAAGTGGTAGAAGAAGTGGGAGGGGGACTATGTTGTATTCCAGAGGGAGAAAAAGGGATTGGGGATAGAAAGGTGATTGGTGTGATGTCTAGACAGAGGAAGGAGGACAGGGAGACCCGGTGGTGGAATGAAGAAGTACAGGAGAGTATTTGGAGAAAGAGGATGGTGAAGATGAAGTGGGATTCTCAGAGAGATGAAGAAAGTAGACAGGAGTATAAAGAGATGAGGTGCATGGCAAAGAAAGAGGTGGCAAAGGCTAAGGATAAGGCGTATGGACAGTTGTATGAAAAGTTGGACACTAAGGAGGGAGAATAGGACCTGTACCGATTGGCTAGATAGAGGGACTGAGCTGGTGAAGTTGTGCAGCAGGTAAGGGTGATAAAGGATAGTGAGGGAAACATACTCACAAGTGAGGAGAGTGTGTTGAGCAGATGGAAAGAGTACTTTGAGAGGCTTATGAATGAAGAGAATGTGAGAGAGAAATGGTTTGATGATGTGGAGATAGTGAATCAGGAAGTCCAACAGATTAGCAAGGAGGAAGTAAGGACAGCTATGAAGAGGATTAAGAATGGAAAGGCTGTTGTTCCTGATGACATACCTGTGGAAGCATGGAGGTGTTTAGGAGAGATGGCAGTGGAGTTTTTAACCAGATTGTTTAATGAAACCTTGGAAAGTGAGAGAATGCTTGAGGAGTGAAGAAGTGTTTTGGTACTGATTTTTAAGAATAAGGGTGATGTGCAGAGCTCTAGTCACTACAGAGGGATACAAATAATCAGTCACAGCATGAAGTTATGGGAAATAGTAGTGGAAGATAGGTTAATAAGGGAGGTGATGATTAGGGAGCAGCAGTACAGTTTCATGCCAGGAAAGAGCATTACAGATGTGATGTTTTCTCTGAGGGTGTTGATGGAGAAGTATAGAGAAGATCAGAAGGAGTTGCATTGTCTCTTTGTGAACTTAGAGAAAGCATATGACAGGCTGTCTAGAGAGGAGATGTGGTATTGCATGAAGAAGTCGGGAGTGGCACAGAAGTTTGTAAGAGTGGTACAGGCTATGCATGAGGGTAGTGTGACAGTGCTGAGGTCTGTGGTAGGAGTGACAGAAGTGTTCAATGTGGTGGTGGGATTACATCAAGTATCAGCTCTGAACCCTTTCTTATTTGCAATGGTGATGGGACAGGTTGACAGACGAGATCAGACAGGAGTTCACATGGACTATAATGTTTGCAGATGACATTGTGATTTGTAGTGAGAATAGGGACCAGGTTGAGGAGACCCTGGAGAGGTGGAGATATGCTCTAGAAAGGAGAGGAATGAAGGTCAGCAGGACTAAGACAGAATATGTGTGTGTGAATGAGAGGGAGGATAGAGGAATGGTGAGGATGCAGGGAGTAGAGTTGGTGAAGGTGGATGAGTTTAAGTACTTGGGATCAACAGTTCAGAGTAATGGTGAGTCTGGAAGAGAGGTGAAGAAGAGAGTGCAGGCAGGATAGAGTGGGTGGAAAAGAGTGTCAGGAGTGATTTGTGAAAGATAGGTACCAGTACGAGTGAAAAGGAAGGTCTACAAGAGGGTAGTGAGACCAGCTATGTTATATGGATTGGACACGGTGACATTGATGAAAAGACAGGAGTCAGAGATGGAGGTAGCAGAGTTAAAGATGTTAAGATTTGCACTGGGTGTGATGAGAATGGACAGGATTAGGAATCAGTATATTAGAGGGTCAGCTCAGGTTGGATGGTTTGGAGACAAAACCATAGAAGTGAGATTGCATTGGTTTGGACATGTGCTGAGGAGGGATGCTGAGTATATTGGGAGAAGGATGCTAAGGATGGAACTGCCAGGTAACAGGAAAATAGAAAGGCCTAAGATAAGGTTTAGGGATGTGGTGAGGGAGGACATGCAGGTGGTTGGTGTGACAGAGCAAGATGCAGAGGACGGGAAGAAATGGAAACAGATGATCTGCTGTGGCGACCCCTGACGGGAGCAGCCGGAAGAAGATGAAACCTTCTATCCATTTTCCCATTTCCCATACCCGTTGACCATCTACATTTGTTGAGAACCCATCATTAGGGCGAAAGCCAATGAGAGTGCAGCCATCATATAGACAGCCATAAGGGGTTTCTTCCATTTCATAACCTAACCCCTCCCTGGTAGCATATGTGGGGGCCTATTATGCTTCTTCCTGTGGTCATGTGTTATCCCACTCCAATATATGAAGGTGAGCAGATTAAGATAGCTTAGCAGAGCCAAGCAAACATTCCCAGCTCAGAGTAACATATGCAGAGCACCTATTACTCCAGTAGATTTCAGACCTACAGCAAATACAACTGTCATCCTGCCTTACAATGGGTACGTCAATGTTGGCCACCTACTCCACCCTTCTGTGTCTGATTGTTGCAGTGCTGCATTCACTAAATGATCTTAGGTTATCCAGGTCACACTCAGGGCTTCATCCATATGTGCAATCATGCTTTGGGAATTCTCTTATTTTGTCATATTTTTGTTTTTTTGTGTGAATAACTTTAATTATAGTATAATTATTATTAAATAATTTATATATATGTATAATGTATATATGTATAATCTTTTTTTTCTTTTTTAATTGATCTTGTATGTGTCTTTGGCACAGGCTGTTCAGATTCAAAGCATCTTATGGGTGGTTCACTTATCCGTCAAGAACATTGATAGACAAATAGACAGACAAACAAATCGATAGACAAGTAGATAGATAAATAGACAACTAGAGACATATGTAGATAGATAGATAGATAGATAGATAGATAGATAGATAGATAGATAGATAGATAGATAGATAGATAGATAGATAGATAGATAGATAGATAGATAGATATCTGACAGGTAGACAGATTGATAGATAGCTAGACAGATTTATTTCTCAGATAGATAGATAGATAGATAGATAGATAGATAGATAGATAGATAGATAGATAGATAGATGGATAGATAGATAGATAGATAGATAGATAGATAGATAGATAGATAGATAGATAGATAGACAGACAGAAAGAAAGATAGGTAGAGAGATAGACAGACAGATAAATAGATAGCTAGAGAGATAAGCAGATAGATGAATAGATAGATAGATAGATAGATAGATAGATAGATAGATAGATAGACAGATAGATAGATAAAGAGACAGACTGATAGACAGACAGACAACTAGACAGGTAGATAGATAGATAGATAGATAGATAGATAGATAGATAGATAGATAGATAGATAGATAGATAGATAGATAGATAGACAGACAGACAGACAGACAGACAGATAGATAGATAGATAGATAGATAGATAGATAGATAGAAAGACAGATAGAGAGATAGACTAACAGACAGATAAATAGATAGCTAGCTAGAGAGATATGCAGATAGAAAGACAGATAGATAGATAGATAGATAGATAGATAGATAGATAGATAGATAGATAGATAGATAGATAGATGGATAGATAGATAGATAGATGGATGGATAGATAGATAGATAGATAGATAGATAGATAGATAGATAGATAGATAGATAGATAGATAGATAGATAGATAGATAGACAAATAGATGGCTAGACAGGTATATAGATAGACAGCTGCCATAATGGTTAAGGTCTTCACCTCTTATTCACAAGATACAACATTTGATCCTGACCTATAGCCAATGCCTGTTTGGAGTTTGCATTTTCTCCCTATGTCTCTATTGAATTGATCCCACCTCCAAAAAAAAACATGTTGAGTTTTTCCATCTCAGACTCACCAATAAGTGGGGCTGTGGGTAATAGCACACCCTCTACATGGTGCCCTATTGGAAAAGAGTTGTATAGACCAACCACTTTGGGCACATACTGTGGTGTGCAGTATCCTCAATATAGGAGAAGATGGATCACAGACTATACACAGCAGGGCTAGCCACTTGGTGTAAAATATGGCTCTAGTTGATCTAGTCATCATCATCAAATGGACATGGTTATTTGCCTACTCTGATCTATGAAAGGGCCCCATGCTAATGGTGAGAGGGGTGTATGTGCCCCTATTGGCCAGTGTGTGTCCACTATAAAGCCCAACATTCCTGTGTTAATAAGCTACTGGTCAGCTGGTATCCAGTTGCCCAGTCTGGTTTACCTGGGTTGGCTCTGATGAGCAAAAGTTGGATGTAAAACCAATCAACAGTCCAAACTGAAATAAGAATTTCTACACTCAATATAGGATCACTGAAAGGATAGTTTGGAAGTGAATGATATGATGATATGGCTGTGGCTGGACATCCTATGTATCCATGACACAAGATGGAAGGGCAGTGCAGCAAACCCACTTGGCTTTGGATCCAGACTCTACTACTCAGGAGGAGGACAGGCTAGAAATGATGTGGGAATTGTGATGATAGAGAGGTTTAAGAAGGCAGTGATGTCATCAGAATTAGTGACAAACTCATGGCAGTCAGACTCCAGCCTAATGATAGGACAGTATTCATCATCTCATCGTATGCCCAACAGCAGGGTTACAATAGTGAAGAGAACAGAGCATCTGCATGACCTACTAGATACAACAGGACAACATGAATTGGTATTGATAATGGATGACTTGAATGAACATATTGGGACAGACAGAACAGGATATGAGTACTGCCTGGGTCCACATGGGTGGGACAAACGGAAGAAAGAAGGAGATTCCATTCTACACTTCTGTCTGGCAAGTGGCTTGATCATAACCAACACATGGTTTAGAAAGAGACAGTCACAAGATCACATAGAAAACTGGCCAACGTGAAACTGAAAACCTGGTACCTTGGCTCAATGCCTTCAGAAGAATAACATTTCTCACACTAAGCAGTCTTTTTATACAAATTCTCAATTAATGCAATTAAATAATTAGTAAACAATTAAATAATTCAACAACCCTTAAAGATCCACATCCCATAGCATCCATACATATAACAAAGTGGAACCGTACATATAAATAAGTTAAACATTCAGACTGACATCCAAATTAAGACCTCTAGGTGTGAGTGTTCTATAATTTAATATAAATCTACTTTCCAACTCTAATAATGTCTGTTCAAAATTGCTACCACCCACTGATTGTGGTTTATCCAATACACTAAAAAACAAAACTTTCATCATGTCCTCCACGTACCTTATAAAAATGATCTGCTAATACGACTATCCAACTGTTTATGTCTAACATCACACAAATGCTCCAAAATGTGAACTTTAAGTTCACTTAGTCTGGTCAATATACCATTTTGGGGGGAGAACATCCATAGCCTACTATGTAGACCATACCACAGGAGCGACAGTCAAACCTATCACTAGTCATATAACTTTTACTATTAATTTCTGGTACCAGAAATATTCTCACCCTCACACATACCTTACATTTTCCACATTTATACATCCCTGTTTGATTTCTTTTAAATTGCTATATCTGCCATAGGAAAACCTGACCTTCTTGGGAAATAAACATCCCAATTCATCATCACAACCTTCAATAGGCACTAGACTATCTACTTAAGTTCTTTATAACAGACGAAAAAGGGGAAAATTTAGTGACAAAAATGCCTGAAAACAGGCTCTATGGAACCAATGATAAATAAATAAATAAAATAAATAAATAAATAAATATTCTTTACCCTTCATCCTTACTTTAACTTCTATATGGCCTATAAATTTCATTCCCAACTACACTGGAAGAACCACTAAGGCCAGATTTTACTCTATTTTTAGTTTCCGCAAGAGAGGCTTCCAAATACCCTCTCTGTAATAACCTCTCCTTCACTAGCATAAATACCTGTTCAAGCAAATGACTTTATAAAATGTGTTCAATAATCCACTTAAATTTCCCAAATGGAGGGGATTCTAATAAATGTGAGGAGTGAGAATTACTAGCATGTAGAAAATTATTAACCACCGTCACCAGGATTCACGAAGCTCCGTGTCGGATTAGCGTTATTCCGACACGGAGTGGTTTGTGTCAGTATAGAAGAGCAGTGCGCCTTTAATATTAATGAAGGCACGCTGCTGTAGTCCTACACAGATACGATATTTGTGCATGAGCATAGGGGGGATGTATCTGAGAGCACAGCTCTCATGATACACACATCCCCTGCACTGCAGAATTGCCATTCTGCAATTCAAAATAAGAGAGGATGCCTCTCAACCCTGTAAAGCACAAACACTGGCCAAATGAGCATGTTGGGGGGACAAACAGGGACAAATATAGCCCCAATAAACTTAGAAAGTGGATAGAATAGCAGGTGTCAAATTAGCATGGATATTCAAAGGATGTGCAGACTGTTCATCATATACACATCTGAAAATCCATGCTAATGCTAAAGCTGTTATCCCACTAAAATTAAACAAAAGTAAATGAAAAATATTTAATTTTTTTTTTCAGGCTGCAATAACGTTTAAACATAGCTTAGCGTATGTGCACTTTGCGTACCTATGCTTACCATAGCTTAAATATCCAAAGGAGTTAAATAAAAAAATATCAGCTATGTAAGAAATTTGAAATAGTGTAGTGGTTTGAGCTGCAACTTTACATACAGGCATTCATGGTTCAAACCCCAATGAAGTCTTGTCACTTTTATATGTGAAAGCAGTTTTAAAAGTCATATGTTGTAATAAATAAGGTAGTAATTATTATTTATCACCCAGGGTAGTGTAGCAGAACCCAAAATAAGGTGTCAGTCTATAAAAGGTGTGAAATCCCCCATATAATCAGAAGTGACCCATACAGTCTAGTAACACAAGAATAAATGTAATGAAACCACATACGGGGATGTCAGGGAAAGTAAACAAAAAATCATAATATGTCAAAAATGATGAATCACCCTATAAATCTGATAATCTATAAAATAAAACATAAACAATGTTAAGCATTGCACAGCTATGCTTAACAGGTGTACACACTGCTTAAATATGAATCCTAAGCAATGAGTAGCCCAGCTAAGTCGATTTGCTCATTAGTAAGCAGTGCTGAACCTACCCCTTTAAGCACTGCCAAGCTAAGGTAAGTGGGTTTGCACATTGGTAAACAGTGCTCAAACTGTCTCTGTAAGCAATGCAAACCTTAGCTAAGCAGGTCTGTCCATAGCTTAGCTTAGCTTAGCATATTCAAAACTGTCCAATCACAGAATAGTGTGGGAAATCGGCCGTATTTAAAACTTGCAGGTGGCAATACAGCTCATAACTGATTGTAGCTCCCCACTGTAGGCACTATGGCTGGTGTAGGAGAGGGTGTGTGCTTTTGTGCACAGCACTGGAGCATCCAGGAGTCCAAGGTCATGGTAGGACTCCTTGTCAAAAGTCATGATGTGAGACTGCTGCAGGACCAGTTACCAGGTCTCCCAATACAAAGTGGAGGCCTGGGAAAGTCTCACCCGTAATCTCCCCAGTCCCACTGGCATCCCATGGACTGGTGAGCACGTCTGAGCACCACTATGCTGACTTGAATCAGAGGAAGAGGAAGCTGTTGGACGAGTGGGTCCAAGTAGCCCAGCAGAGGGATGATGTCCCAGCCATGTGTAAGTATTCATATCAATAAGTGTTTACCAAAGTCCTGTCTGTGTATGTGATGGATAGTTATGCATAAATGTTTCTCAATCTCCTTTACAGCTCCAGCTGAGCGGGCTGTGAACCAGGAAGCCCATGCCAGCAGGTTGCAAAGGCTGCGTCACGAGGCTGGTGAGTAACAATCTAGCTTGTAGTATTCATACCAAATAAATATAAAGGAGTAGAATGTCACCTGGCAGTATTAAAAATGTGTATGGTTTGTGCTGAATAAACCAGACAATATTGCAGTAATAGTCTCATATATGTTATATATAAATAACACTTTAACTGCCTGTCAATAAATTCAGAACGCAGGACTGGTTGTGTTTACTCTGGTATTGTATGAAATGAAATGTGTACAGGTTATGCACAGCAACTATAGCTCTGAAAGCATTAAACAATCAAGTCTCATCTGACAAAGTTACTGCCTGTAAGACACGAGATTAACTGAGTTGACATTTGTCATGCCCCAAGATCTGACACCTGATTAGTAATGTTGTGTTAACCACTGTTTTCCACACTGGGCTATGTGAAAAAGTATCATGTAAGGATGCATGTATAAGAATTTTGTTATTACAAAGTCAGATTGTACAACCAAGAGAGAATGAGAAAGAAAACATTCATGGAAGAGATCGCAGTTTCTCAATAGATTGTTGTGATCAAACACAAGCATTTTGTATTTGTAGCAGAAACAGCCACGGTTCAAATTCCAGCAGTGGTAGTAAGCTGTATGCATAAGTTCAACTAGGATTTTTTGATTATGTGTAGAAACAGTCAGATAGTGTTAACATAAAATTCCTGCACATGTCTTCAAGATAAGCCATGGTATAAAGTAGATATAAGAAGGCTGTAGATATACTGTGTCCAACATCCATGCTCCAATCTCAAGGCTGCAAATGACAGCGAGATAAGTAAATACACCAAGTGGTGTTCCCCAAGAAATGTTCAAAAGTGTCATGCTGTTACAGCTACTGGTCCCTGCTGACAACAACCAGGGTGACCGATAGAAATCAAGGCAGACTATGGCAGTAGCACACACACACACACACACACACACACACACACACACACACACACACACACACACACACACACACACACACACACACACACACACACACACACACACACACACACACACACACACACACACACACACACACACACACACACACACACACACACACATGTATGAGTGCACATATGTAACCCTGTCTATGTGAATATGGGTAGAAACAGTCAGGTAATGTTAACAAAAATTCCCTCCACAGGTCATCCAGGTAAGAGAATGTATAAAGTAGCCTTTTTTGCTGTTTTTACCTGAGAGACCTTCCTTTTCTTACTTTGAACAAGTTTAAACTGCTTTATTACCTGTTTTTTGCATTGTACATTATCTGCACTTAAAGTTACATTTGGTCGAAAGTTTGTTGTTAAATTTAACTGTTGAGGCTACCCACTAAAGTGAGCTAGCCTGTGTAAGTGATTTATTACTGTTTTTCCTGCATTTCTGTGTACTTTTTAACCTAAAAAACAAAAAAAACAAAAATATCCTTGTTTTCCCGCCTTTCTCGACTAGTTTAGACCAGTATACAGGCTTTGCTGTATTCTGGACTGTGGTGTAGTTCCTGTGTTGTCCATTGCCTTACTTGGATAGAAGGAAGTTTCTTTGCTCACCAGTGGGAGTGGGGAGTCTTGAGCAGCCTATCTGTCCCTGAAGGAGTGACCTCAGCACAAGAGCTTGTAGTAATTAGTTGTTTTGGACCATTTCCAGCTCTTTTGAAGTTCCCTGTTTAAAATCCGCGTTTGCGCGGCTTTGAGCGATTGTGCACATAGTTAAACAGGCTTAAACTATTCCTGGCTCCGCCAAGTCTGCACTTCAATTTTTCCCTTAAGAAAGCTCTACTTTCAACAAAATCAGTCTATTCACTTTATCATAAGCCTAGCACTTGCTCCTAAAACCTTTCTTTTAAGTGAAGCACCCTTAAACTAACGTAAGCACTACATCCACCTACAACCCATGCTAATACCCACTTCCCTTCAAAGTCCTCTCTCTGACCCAGTTACACATCACCACCTAATACTATTCTGGCATGTCGAGTGGTATATTACTGACGTCCTCTCCAGTTCAGCTGGTTAATCTGGGAATCCTGAGACAATGTTACAATTGTCTCATGTACACAGACAACCCTCTCCTCCTCCCAACAAACACAAACACATGTGAGAGATGCAACTATACAGCCAAACTGGAGGCTGAACTCTCTCAACACAGGACTAGCAAGACCAGACAGGAGGAGAAGGTAACCACATACACAACAAACCCAGTCTTACATAAACCAACCACAACTGCAAACCAAACACATAGTAACACAAAGACATACTCGGAGGCTCTAATAAAAAAACTTACCGAAACAATAGAGGCTCCCAAAGCATACATCGAAGAAAACACCACCTCAAAACTCTGCACAAGCAACACATAGTACACAAAGTCAGTGTGCCAAACAATCACAGTCCTTAAGGCGAAACACCATGCCTGATACACTAGTAATTTGTGACTCTATAGTCAGACACACTGACATCCCGCTTACCAGGCTGAACAAAGAGAGGGTAATGGTGAGCTGCCTGTCGGGAGCTAGGATCTGCCACATAACACAAGCACTCAGGTCACTCCAAAGCAAGTACAAATATGACTCCGTCATTGTCCATGCCGGCGTGAATGACCTGAGACGTACCTCCTTGGACTACATGAAAAGAGACATAGAGGAACTCTCTGATTATGTAGCCCAGGCCGGTATGACCCTGACCCTGAACAACATCTTGCCCTCACCAAGAATGATGCCACAATACAAAGACAAGATGATCAGCTTTAATAATTGGCTCAATTACTGGTGTCATTCTAGGGGGATCCAATGTCTGTCTGCTTGGGACAAGCCATGCTGCTTCGCAAGGGACGGCTTGCACCTGTCACCACTGGGCTTCCGGATATTGGCTAAGGCTCTTGCCACCGCCATAGTGCCTTTTTTAGGCAAGGCTCAAAAGACAAACCCACCACCTTAGAAAACAATAAAGGAAAAAAACTAAGGGTAATGCTGATCAATGCCAGAAGTCTAAATCTCAAGATGCAGGCTCTCGAAGCACTCCTCAGTATGGAGAGCATCGATGTCTGTGCAGTAACTGAAACCTGGTTCAAGGCTCCTGAGAGCACCCCAGCCCTACCAGGTTATACCTCATATCATGCATTTCGGCCCCAAAACCTGGGCCAAACCACAAAAGGAGGGGGAGTGTCCATATTCATTAAAGACAACCACACCTCCAGGTTAGTGGTAATGCACGAAGCATCGGAGATCATCCATGTGCAACTAACCGTAGGCAAAACTGCTATACAACTTGTAGCATGCTACAGACCACCCTCACAATCTCAGGAACTCCATTCAGCCTTCCTGAAGACACTGCAGGATATGAATGTCTCACCAAATACCATCATATTGGGAGACTTCAACTACCCAAACATAGACTGGGTGCATTACTCAAGCCCCAACACCCTAGCCCAAAGGTTCCTGGAATTCATCAACTCAAATGTGATGGAACAACTAGTCACCTCCCCCACAAGGGGAAATAATATACTTGACCTGATCATCACAAACATTGGGACAAAATGCTCAACACCGGAAGTATATCCCTCACTAGTGAGATCAGACCATAAACTAATAACCCTAGATATTCATATCCCACCTCCACCCCCAGCACAAAAGACCACAGTGAGAAACTTCTCGAAAGCCAACTTTACACTCCTTAGGACTGAAATGGTATCCTTCAAGCCCCCTGGGCCAGTGAAAACTACATCCCACACTGCTGAATCCTTCACAAATGCTTTCTACGGGCATCTCCAAGAATGCATGGATCATGCAATCCCAAATAAAACCATGACCCTTTCCACCAAAGGCAGGCATCCTATCTGGTGGACCCCAGCCATAAACAAACTTTATAACAAGAGAAGGAAGCTACTGCAAGACAGAGCAAAATCCCATAAAGGGAAGGCATCCCTGATCAGCACTAGCAAAAAACTACGTTTGCTAATAAAATCATCAAAGGCCAACTTCGAGAGAAAAATCGCTAAGGACACTAAAGATAATCACAAGGCCTTCTTCAGTTATGTTAGAAACCTGGGCAGAAACCCTCAGATATGCGCAGAGTTAGTTCATAATGGCAAAAAATACACTGAACCCACAGATATTGCCAACATACTGGCAGACAGGTTCAGTGCAAAATTCTCCCCTCCCTCTCCCCCAAAAGACGAAATAAATATCTCAGCTGAATGCAACCTCCCTGAAATCTCAGATGTCCAGGTGATTGCTGCCCTCAGCAAAGCTAAAAATACAGCATCCAAGGGACCTGACAGTGTCCCGGGTTGCGTGCTACGGGAACTCCTAGAGGAGCTAAACCCACACATAAGAACACTGTTTAATCTTAGCCTTGCTACAGGATACATCCCTGAACACTGGCATACAGCTACAGTGATCCCGCTCCACAAAGGTGGCACCTCTACAGACCCTGGAAACTACCACCCCATAAGCTTGACCAGCCTGGTCTGCAAAGCTATGGAAAGGATCATTATGGAACTCATAAACAAAGACATCGGGGACCTACAGACAATTGACCCTACCCAGTTCGGCTTTGTAAAAGGCAGACCCTGTCTTTTAAACCTGGTGGACTTTTTTGAAACAGTCACTAGAGCCATCGATGAAGGCAAAGCAGTTCATACAGCCTACCTGGATTTGGCAAAAGCCTTCGACACAATACTCCAATCAGGCATCATAGACAAGCTCAACAGCTTAAATGTAAATCCGTTTGTCACAAGATGGGTTGCAAACTGGCTAAAGGACAGAACCCACAAAGTCAGAATAGCTGGAGCTATGTCAGACTCTAAGCCAGTCACAAGTGGAGTCCCACAGGGCTCTGTCTTGGGACCCCTCCTGTTCGGCATTTATTTCTCAGATGTGCAGGCAAACATAGGGGGGTTGTGGCTGACAAAGTTCGCAGACGACTGCAAACTAGGCGCCATTGTCGACACACCAGCTGACACATGCATCCTCCAGAAGGGCCTCACAGAAACAGATGACTGGTGCCAGAGTCATGGCCTTAAACAAAATGCCAAAAAATGTATAGTCATCCCTTTGAAAAACAAAATACCCACAAATTACCACATAAGTGGTAATCCATTAAGTCGGAAAAGTAATCAGAGACCTGGGGACCCAAGTTGACAGTGACCTCTCATTTGACACCCACATCGCCAAAGTGGTTAGAAAGACCTTCTACCTTGCCCACCTTCTCATGAAGGGATTCACATCCAGATCAAAGGATGTCATTGTACCCTTATATTCCTCCCTTATCAGGCCTATGATTGAGTACAATGCCCCATTTGGTATGTACCTCACCCGGCACCTGCAGCAACTGGAGAGACCCCAAAAGCACCTTACCAAGAGGATCAAGGGTCTCCAGCATATGTCATATGCTGCTAGACTGAAAAAACTCCAGCTCTGTTCAGTAGCATACCGCCTGCTCAGAGGTGATCTGTGCCTTACGTACAAGGCCAGGTCAAATTCAGAATTAATGGACATGCTCCACCTCAAAAAATCCAAATCCATCAGAGCCATGAGAGCTAAAGATCTAAACCTCAGCACAAATATGAATAGGACATGCTGGAGGGACAGATTCATAACCCAGAGGCTTCCCGCACTCTGGAACAGGATACCTGTCCATGTTAGGCAGAGCCCCTCACTGACTCTCTTCAAGAGAAATCTGGATGAATGGATGGGTGATCGTAGGTTTACCCCGGGGGTCATCTCTGTGTCATTGCTAGATAGAGGCACAGTAAACTAACTTTAATTTAAATTGTACACTTTTGTATCATTACATGGGGTGGCAAAAGCCACATGCACTTTGGCTAGGCTTATAAATGCCCTGGGGCAGATAGCCTAGTACTATACTATGAAACTATTAAACTATAAGAAAGCTGTAATTATACACTATGTACAAACATACCACTGCCCAACCCAAGGCCATAGGTTGTTGTAATAATACCTGTAGAGTAATGATTAGAGCAATGATCATTAAAGCTGTGACCATTACAAGAAGCTAAATTTGTTAATTGATCTCTCTCTCTCTCTCTCTCTCTCTCTCTCTCTCTTCACCACCTTATATTCACCAATAATCTGAAATGAATGGGTATGTTTTCCACCAAACCTACTGTTGGGGTATGTGATCTATTGTTTTACAGATATTGAAATGTATTCCAATTAATATCCTCTGTTCAAATGCTATCATTGGTGGCCTGTTGCTGTTAATGTCACCTGCATGCTGGTGTAATACCTACTGTGGTTCCATATATGCATGGGTTCTGTTTGCTATGCAACTGTTCCAAAACTGTTGTTTTAGGTTAATGGGAATACTCATGCATGTTGTTATAACTAATCCTGGAATGTGTTTACCATTATCAAGCAACATATGTTCTAAAAATGCAACACCATAGCACATCTGGGAAGGCCGATCCCAGCAGATCCGCCTCTCCCTCCTCATCTGGCTGTGGCACTGGGCCCTAGCACATCTGGGACCCACCCCGGGACCTCCTCGTTCAGTGGTCCTGCACCACCATCGGGTAGAACTGCCTCAGGGGATGGGGCTCCCCCCTGGGAGTGGGCACAGACAGGACACTGTCACCCATTCACAGGTCTGGGGTCTGGTGCATAGTGAACACCAAATAACAGCCTAGGTTAAAAACATGTAATACCCCTCCCCCATAAAATGTCTTACAAGGACATATAACAGCATTCTCTATACACTGACCTCTTGACTGTACAGGGTCACACATGTTGTCCAACCTCATATTTATGGCCCCTTTCCCACAGCATGTGAAGGAGTCCACAACATCCCTGTGATGATGGCAGGAATGTCAGCACTAAATAATGATATACCATACCTATCAACCTCTTACTGCATGACATCTGGACAAAGCCTAGTATATAAGTGGAGGACAGAGGCCAAAATACAGGGCCATATTTGGTATATACCTATACCAAGCTAAACCTGTCGTCTACCGTCAGATACGTTAAAAAATAAACTTTAACCCACTCACATTCATCTCATCCCTCAAAGAATGTAACTGGCATCCTCTAAAGTACCTCAGTCTTGATGACGCAGTTGAAGTTTTTTAATACTACCTCCCTGAGCATCAAGTACCATGCCCCCATAAGACTTTCCAGAATCAAAGCACAACCCTCCCCATGGCTACAGAAAACCACTAAGTCAGAAATGAAAAACAGGGATAAAGCCTGGGAGCACTGGCGCAAAACCAAGACTCCCTCAACTAGACAGAAATTCCTAGAACTACACAATAGATTCAAAAAGCTAATAAAACAGGACAAATTCCAATACTACCAGTCTGCCCTAGACTCCTCCAAACACAGCCCCAAAGAATTCTGGTCCTCCATAAACTCCATCCTCCACCCAGGTAAAGCCAGTACCCCTCCTCCTAACATCTCTCACTCCTCAGAAAATACTGCTACCTCATTCAACACACACTTCACACAAACCATACTATCACTAGCTAAACAACACAACCCCCCTCCCCTCCAACCCACACCTTCAACTACTAATCTCCCCACTGCCTTCTCTTTTTCTCTTGTACCTACCTCCAATGTAAAAAAAACTCTTAACTAAACTTAAACCCACCAAATTAGCAGCAGACAACCTCCCAAGTAAATACCTACAAATCGCAGCTGATGTTCTGGCCTACCCAGTATCCATCTTGATTAACCAATCTCTGTCAGAAAGATATGTTCCCACACTGTGGAAAGTATCACATATAATTCCCCTCCACAAAGGTGGACCCTCCACAGAACTAACCAATTACTGCCCCATAGCTATTCTCTCTCCACTCTCCAAAATACTAGAGAGATGCATACACTCTCAGGTCTCAGACTACCTCCTTACTAACAACCTCCTTTCCAATACTCAGCACGGTTTCCGACCAAACCATAGCACCACCACTGCCTTACTCTCCTTTACTAACACTATCCTTCAGCATAAAAACAATAGCTATCTCTCCTCTGCTACTTTCCTAGACCTATCTAAAGCATTTGACATGGTCCCACACAAACAACTTATCTCTGTCCTCAATAACTTATCCTTCTCACAATCAGTCACCAACTGGTTTCAGAGTTACCTGTCTGACCACCAACAATCTGTTGTATGGCAGAATGACATATCTCCCCAACTACCTGTCTCCATAGGGGTTCCCCAAGTATCCATCCTTGGACCCCTACTCTTCTCTGCTTTCACAAATAATCTAGCCTCTGCCAGCACACATGGCACATTCATACAATACACAGATGACTCGACCATCATCTGCTCAGCCCAGTCACTACCCAAACTGCAAAAAGTCACACAGGAAACCTTTTCCTCTGTTGAAACATGGTTATCCGATGCCCAATTAATACTCAACCCAAACAAAACTAAACTAATCATCTTCCAACCCACCAAACATACTCAAAACAACTCTCACTTTAACATCACAGCAAAAGACAACACCACTATATACCCAACTGAACACACCAAATTGCTATGAGTGGAAATAGGCAATAAACTAAAATTTGACATTCACATATCCATGACCATAAAAAAAGTCCACAATAAACTAGGAGTGTTATACAGAAATAAGAATCTTCTCACCAAAGCAGCAAAGATTTCAATAGCAAATTCCCACCTTATCTCTACCCTACTTTATGCCTCTCTAATATATACCAACCTAAGGCAATGCGATCTAAACAAGCTAGAGACCTGCTACAACAAAATTGCCAAATTCGCCACAGGGGAATCCTACCATAGTCACCACTGTCTCTCACTTGCTGAACTGAGCTGGCTTGAACTCCCTCACCTCCTTCAATGGTATCAACTCTCACTCACCCACAAACTAGTAAACCATCCACTAAATGTCCCATCCCTCCAGAATCTACTCCAACCCTATCACACCACCAGACCACTAAGATCCAGCAACAAAAATCACTTGCAGATCACTAAAGCCAATAACTCTGCTGGTGAAGCACTATTCTCTTGCATCATAGCCAAATTATGGAACTCCCTCCCACCCACAATTACCTCCATACCATCATGCACCCACTTCAAACCTTTACTAAAAGCGCACCTAAAAACATGCTGGCTATGCCCTTGCAACTCCCACTCTAATATCACCCACCCCATCCAACCACTACCTTTCTTTCCACTCCATTAACTACCTTGATTATAGCAAGCTCAGATGCTCATAAGCCTAGTACTTATACAGCAGGAACTTCTTATTTTAACATTTGTTAATGTCTGTTATGTACTTCACAGACAAAGATTCTAGTTGTCTACTGATGTACTATGTTCTTCATCTGCAAATATGTTGTAAGTAATTGCTATGTAAATTGTTAATCGCTATGTAATCCAATGTAACTACTGTCTGTTTATTTTAACTGTGGAGCTTTTCTCCCCGGGCCTCCACTGAAAATGGACCTACGTCCAGTCGGACACTCCCGGTCAACAAATATAAATAAATAAATAAAATAAATAAATATTTGAAATATTGCTGTTATACACACACCCTGTAAAACCAACAGTATTCAAAGCATATAACAGCAATACTCACACTCTGTCCCTAGGTCTGGAACCTTATACAAACATGTAGTTGGCCTGTGTCGACAAGTCTTGTTCTAAGAGGTATTCCTACCTGCTGTCTGTAACATTGCTGCCCCACACATCAAGAATGTCTTCCATACAGGCAAGGTAAAGGGACAACGCCCACATGACGTAGTCAATTATAGTAATGGGTTGCTATGACACTGGCTATTGTAAGAACTACACAGCTTCTCTGCATGCAATTAGCAAGTGGGGAACACCAAAGAGTGCAGAGGCCTTCACCTGGTCATGAGCATCACCTACAACAGCCATGCTACAACCTATTCAAACGAGCTCGATCCCTGTAGTGGACAGAGAGAGAGAGACAGAGAGAGACAGAGAGAGAGAAAACAAACAAAAACAAACAAAACAAGAAAGACATGAACCTAAACTGGAACATGGAAGAGAGCATAAAAATAAAACAGGTATGTGAAATATGTAACCATGTAATTTAATGTAGTACTTGGTCTGTAATAATGGGATAGATGATTTTGAAACAATTATATGTGCCAACAAGACTGGCTGTAATGATGTCCTGCTGAACAACTGCTATGGACATAGCATCTGGCTCTGTCTGCAGTGGGCCATACCTGTCAACTGCACAGATCTTCACATAATGTCAAGATTTACCCATCATAATGTTTGGTCTGTTCCTCCTAACATCAATATTTTTCTGGCAAATAGCTGAGGATGGAAGTCATGAAGTAATGACAAACACTTGAGTTTTATACTACACATCCTTCAGAACAGTCACGGTAATGCAAAATGTATTATGCTACAAACTTCATAAGTTTGTAACAGGCATATTTAAGATTTGTCCCTATTTATCCCTCCATAATTTTAGGCTTTGAGGATGACACACCCTGGGAAAGGACAGCTCACATATGGCAACCACTAGAGTGTTTGTCAAACAGTCGTGACTGTGCCACTGCTAGGCCAGTTAATGAGATGTTGTTCATATCCATATGTTACCTGTGAATATGAGTATTATGGGTCTATATTACAAGACCGAAGACATATTCTTTCAAATGTGTCTTGGACAAACATAAAAGGCTGAAAATGCAAAATATCGAAGTGGCTATTAAGTGAATTCTTTCCCTGGGAAAGAATTCGCTTGGCCCCTTTGGTACTTTGCTGTTTTCGGTACTGCAGTACAGTCTCGGAGTTGGTATATTTAAGTAGGGTGGTGTGGGGGGCACAGCCCCCCCACATCAGAGAGTCTGGGGGGGGCAAACCTCCCTCTTAATGTAATGTTTGAAATTGTTTTTTTTTTTTTTTTTTTTTTTGTTGAAACAGCGATTTGTTTTCCCTTGGAATAAAATCACTGTTCTGACACTTCAACATTGTAAACTTTCGCTTACATAGGGTTGATTAATCACCGTTCGCTATTTTAAGCATTCGGTGATCTAATATAGACCGAAGTATTATACATGTTTGTATTGTACATCTAAGATACGTATATAGGACATGTGCATAGTAAATTACTGTTACAGATGTGTGTGTGTTAAACTGCATGTGATATATTGAATTAATAACATTCAACTGTACAGTGTTCTGCTGGACAATATTCACAGTTGTGACTGATATCTGTAGTCGCATACACATATACTTCTGTTATGTCAGCTATATTAATACATTATCAATATTGATTTCCCTGTTGTCACCCATTGATGTGGACCATTCTCCAGAAGTCCTGGTATAACGGGTTGAGAAACAGGACTGAGCTGCAAGACTGTAAATACAGCGTGCCATACTGACATAGAACACAAATGTAAACCAGGTATCCCCTAAGCATGTGTATGTATATGTATGTTCAGCTGAAGGGCACAAAAGCAATAACATGGGTTATAAGCAGTCCGGAAAATAGGTTGTGCATGTTGCACATGTGTGTAATATCAATGTCACTCCATACAACAAAATAAAATGTGCACATCTACTGATTGCTGCATTGCCATGACACTGATATGGGTACTACGGTAGGCATGATTATCAGGTAGTAATCAGAGAAGTGTACAACTGTGTTATGAGCCACTGTCTATGCCTACCACTAACAGCTATATCAATACCCATATACACTGGATATCCAAACTGTACACACCCCTGTTGGAATGCCAGGTTTGTGTGCTGTATGCCAATGAGACTACAGAAAATAATTTCAAAATGTTTCTCACCTCAAATGCGAGCCATAACCTGTACAATTCTATTGAAAAAGAAACAAAGCTGTTTCAAGGAAGGTGAGCAACCATTACCAAGTGAAGATGTGTCATGATGTTAGATTGCAAACTAAGACAAATGGATGCTGTAATCATCTCAGCAGGTGTTTACACAACATATCAGTTTAAGGGTGTGCACACACATTCAACTGTCCTAATGTACTGATTATTATTTCCCATATGTTTTCACAGAACAGATTGTTATGTTTTCAATTGAATTGAGCAGGCTATAGGTCACACTGGTGGGGATTGTGTTGAAATGAGTTTTTGTGGGCTCATGTTTCAATTGCACAAATACCAGGCATTGTAACAGGGATGTGTACACTTTATGTCCACTGTAGCTATATGGAATCAGCAGTACCTGACCTGTAAAACCAGCCACCACCAAGGATAGAGTAATCCCCCTTGTTGGACAGCACCAATACACAAAGCACATAATAGGTTGCTATAGTGACTGTACAGGGATGCATAGGTGCAGACCACAACTTGGAAGCAAGTCCACCTCTATCTGAACAATCATGTAGGTTCACATGTGACTTCCTGTAAGGCTGACTATGACTATAAATCAGACATATCCACACCACCAAGGCCAATTGCAACAATGTCTCTACATATGTAGTCAGCCTCAGAGGCAGTAACACAATTCAACCTGTACTAGAGGTAAAGCACACCTCATACACACATGCCGTGGATACAGGCAACCTGCATCAAACAGGTTAGGTGGGAACAGTGCCACCCTGTCCACACCATTTTTAAAGGGGGATATGCAGATCAACCACACTCCTGCTCTCATCAATGGTGAGCATGTACATAATGCCTATCAATGGCAACAACAGCAAGTCTTCATGGGGCATGAGAACATCACAGTCTGCCTCCTACATGAACTCAGGCATGTGCTCACAGCTCCATCACACACTACATTCAAACACAGACTTGCCACCATCCACATGGAAGATGGCCACTGTCATCCCTCTACACAGAAATGAATGGAGAATGAGGATTATGCAATTAAGTGTCCAATATTGGGGGAGCTAGACATGTCAGAGCCAGGAGTGTAATGCAAGATGCCAAAGCCATGATAGCGTGTTATGGTAAAGTCTGGATTATTTGCAAGTAATATCCACTGTTGATGTGCAAGAGGACAACCGTATGAGGTCCAGTGACCTTTTTTCCTGTTTATGTCTTCCAGGTAATATTCAACGTCCACGGCTGCCAGCATTCAGCAACACAGAGAATGACACCATAATACAGTATGTGATACAGCATTATGCCATGTTATTCAGCCACAGAGCACAGAATCTGTAGTAGAGGACCACCCAGTGGAACAAACTCGTCCACAGGGTAAACAATGTCGACCTGTGCATCTGCAATTATGAGCAGGTGTGGCATTGTTGCACTGACCTCATCCACCACACCCATCAGCAGGCTTCTGCCATTGCAAGGGACCAACTAGCCACAGGTGGGGGTCAAGCCATCCAGCCCCCACTGACACACTCTGAGGAGCACCTCACCAGCCTTGGGGCACCCACCCACCGGACAAGCCATGAAGCCGAAGACAGCATTGTGGAGGTGGGTGCCACCCACACAATGGACGAGGAGCATGCAGGTAAGACCCCAGTGCACATTACTAGAACACTGTCGCTTATCCATTTTTATCTGTATAGTATCTACATGCATATGTCAGATAAGAGTTTAGTAATGCACAGATGTGCACATCTATGTTGATGGCCTGCATAATCCTTAGTATTGGGGTTTGTACTGTTGATGTGTTGAAATGCTGCTTCCACCCTGTACCAATGCCACATGAGTGGCTACTGACATTACTTCTCTCCCACAACTATTTAGGTCCCTCTGGTATACAACTGGGACAGTAACCCATAGCTAGTGAGTATGGAGTTGTTTTGTTCAGGTTTGTCAATACACTGGCCATGTTAAGGCCATGCTATTTGCCATGAATACATTTAACACACCTACCCATAATGTATGCTGTGCATGTTCAGTTTTGTTGGTGTTAACTGCACTGCATCACAGTGGTCATCATGGTGGCATATCTGAAGGGTATGTAAGATTCCTACAGTATACCTCACAACCTGTCAGTGCAAGATGTGTGGACAGAGATAAACAAAATGGTGGGACAAATGGCCTACAGTAGGGACATGTATGAAACATTACCCTTATACAGGGGATACAACAGTGTATACATCACTATTACAATGGCAACTGTTCCTGATATATACAACGGCAGACCGCAATAACACATTCCATACCTTTTGCAACCTGTGATGTGATCCTAACATGAGCAATGAATGTGTAATATGGAATCCTATGTTAGGACAACAAATATGGGGAATACAAACCTTACCAAGCAGTGGAAGCATTTGTGTGGACACACTCCAAATAACATATTGTGGAGGCAGCTTGTGATGTACTGACATCATTCACTCTACTTGAATACACACCTGCCATCAAGTGCAGGACCTCAATGTCACACCAAGTAACAGTCTGCTGCCCAAGAAGTATGTTCATGACATTTTCCCAGTTGCCTGCAACAGAGGCAGCCAAGGCTTGCACACATCTTACACAGCATGAAATGGATCCCATATCTGAAAGGTAGTAGTCAGGAGTAGGAAAAGTAACCTTACCTCACCATTGCATATACCATGGCAAACAGTGCAGACAGTGATCTAGAGATGTATTAAATATGGGACAATAGTGATGTAGAAAAGAAACAGATGCCCATCCAAAACAGATGACAAAACATGTTGCAAACTGATCATGGAGGCTGCCCAGAGACATGCAGCAACACTGAGGGAGTTGCAGGAATGTCTAGCAAGTACTGCCTGTGTAGTACCTGTGTCGACAATTGCCTGGATTCTGCATAAGTGTGGCCTATGGGTTAGGGTAATCAGAAGGAGGAGTTGTCCCACATGATGCATCATCCAGGGGTCTGTACAGGTAGCATATGCATAACATCAAGTCTCCCAAAGGCATGTGTTGCAATGTGTGATGGTGTCATGAGACCAAGGCTCAAATCTACAGACAGTATTCATAAAGAAATGTGTGGTGCACAAGCAACACCTCACTCCACCTCAGGGCCACCATCCCCAACATTTAGCTTGCTGGTGCCAGTGTACACATTTAGAGTTGCTGTTCATTAGCTGGAACTAGGTCTGTAGACATGGTGGGGGGAATTTGGAACACTGTAAAATAAAACTCATGTGTGGCCCACATTTGTCAAGCATCTGCAATAAGGCTTTGTATGGGGAGGGGTGTCAGATTCAAACACAACAGTGAACTGAAGCATACATCCAAAGCTAGCTAGGAATGGCTGCATCTGAACACATTCAAGATTATGAATTGTGCCAGACATAACCCAGGCTCTACAGCAATAGTGAAGCCACTGTGTGACCTCCAAGGCCTGTGCACATGAGTTGGCCTTGCAATCTGACAGAGTTGGGGGACCTTTGTAGGGCAGACAGACCAAATAATGCCAAGTAAATATGGGCCATGCTAGTATACTCCTTCCAGGAATAGTGACTGCTGTAGTTCACTTAACAGATGCTTCAATAAACCATTGTTTTAAGGGTGTGCACATTTATGCATCTGTATGCATCTCATTCAGCATCTCCACAACTAACACATTTGTTTGATATTGCATTGGATTGCACAGGTCATATGTCATATATCAGGTGTGTGTAATGTTATCAAATGCAGTATTGTGGCCCCATTGCATACCTTGGAAGAGGCTGGCATGTCAACAAGGGTGTGTACACTCCTCATATCCACAGTAAGCTTTGAAGGTTGTCAGTGTAACCAGATTTTATTGCACGTACATGCACTGCTAATGATGACATCTGTAAATAAAATGTCAGGCATTAATTATTGGCATCAGTCCTCAGGTCTGTGTCAGACAAACACTTAGGGGCTATAAGCAACGCATAAGGGCTGTGAGCAACAGAGCAAACATAACTGCCACACATATACACATTTAGCAATGGTGTGTACACATGTGAGGTATGGTGAACAGTACATACCAGTCCTGTACAGGTGCACAGCAATACTGTGTACATGGGTGCAGTGTGTTCCAAGGGAAGGGGCATCACCTACTAACACAACTCATGCATCACAGAGATGTATAATGTTGGTAACAAGGATTGAGTATGGCTGCAGTGCATGCTGTTGAGTGTCATATGTCATGCATGTTGACTGTTGGGTAATGAGAGGTCTGTGTAATATATTTGTGCCACCTCACTTGTAAGAGTGTGTGTGTGCGTGTGTGTGTGTGTGTGTGTGTGTGTGTGTGTGTGTGTGTGTGTGTGTGTGTGTGGGTGTAGAAGTAATCCATAACGTACAGGTCTAAATTTAAATTTATTGTCTGCCCCTCACATGTGGTGATGTGGGTCAGGGTACCTCCTGCAGGCAAACTGATGTTAATGTCCATACAGAGTCTGACAATGATGATAGGCATAGTGAGGCAGAAGCAGGGTTTTCAGGGGCTGAATCTGTGCCATTGGTTGGCATCCCCCTTTTATCCACCCCATCCCCGCACACAGTCACAGTGCCCACACATACCCCATCACCAGTGGCCATAAATGAGGGACAGTTGGTGGGTGGTGGCATGGGACAGGACAGTGTGGTGACTATGGCAAGTGTGTCTGTACACAGCATCCATAGCCAGATAACTGGCAATGTCCCACCCAGGCAGATGGACAGGGGTGCTCATGGGAGGGCTGCTGGCCATCATGCCCATGGCAGACGTGCCACAGAAGGTGTCACCAGACACATGTTTCAGGCCTTCATGGAGGCACAGGCATGTATTGAATGTTATACCAGAGATAGTCTGATGTTCCAGAGGGCTACTCTTCCTGCTGTACGTAACTACATCCGTGATCATGCAGATGCCCACCATTATGTTGCAGAGGTCATGGATAGATGGTTGGGTGAGATGGTTGGAATCCTCGACTGTGTGGTAGAGTATATGGTGAGAGTAGGGCATAAGCCGCATGGATGCAGGTCAGCAACATCAACAGGTGGAGGTCAATGTGGACATGCAACATCTCGCTCCCACTCCTGTAGTGGCAGTACCAGCAGCACCACTGCAGGGGGGATGCTGTCCACACTACAATGCAGCAGGCCATGTGCACGTGGTCCTGGCCAGTCCCAACAGGGATGTGGATACAGCAGACTAATGGCATCATTAGGGGAGAGTACCATATCTGGGCTTCTGGCTGATGGTGCCCGTGAAACCCCTGGCAGGGCCAGTCTCCATGTCTCTGGCCAGACACTGTGATCTGTACACCCTGCCATGTATGTTCCACAGCTGTCCAACATACCTTTGTGTATGGCAGCCACATGGCAGAACTATGTGCATTCATACACACACACATTACCATCACAGCCAGGCACCTCCATACTTACTCAGATCACATCTGCCATTTAATAAACAACCCCCTAACCCACACACATGCTGTCAATCAAATGGCTCAGCCTAGGCCTCTGGCAAACCCACACCACACCCTGTAGATATGATGATACCTATGCCACATCCCTGTAATCCATACCATCGATGCAGGGACATGCTAATATGGATCTAATGCACAGAGTGAATGTACTACAGTTTAGCAATGTAATGCTGTTGAAAGTGTTGTCATCTGGAATGTTTAATGTTTACACATCAGGGTGTGTAGCTGTCCAGCCATGATGCATTATTGCTGTTATTAACACTGACTGAATGTGGTCTCTATAATGTATTCTGCTTGTGTTCTAGGTGTCTGTGTGTCAGGAGGATGTTGGTCTGCTGTCCTTTCCTATACGGGGTGTGATGCTGTGATGACACATTGAATGTGTCATATACCGGGTACAGCTGAACACAAGTAACAGATCTGCATAACAGTTATTGCATGTGCCACGTGGCTGATAGATTTGAGGGGTGTATACAGGTGAGTGCATGGTGGCTGATGTGAGCAGCTCTTCTACAGTGGAAAATGGGAAGTGTACTGGGTGGCACACACCAAATGTTTGTGAATAACACACTCACGGAGGCTTTTGTGTTGATGCAACACACAGAGAATACTGTTCACATGGATGTACTTCATTTTGCAGAGAACTCATTTTGGCCTATGTAATTCCACCAAGACCAAATTTCCAAAATATCACACACTAAATAATCAGTCCAACAAATTTCATTTCAATGAAAATAGTACAGGCAGGGTATATGTTCTTTTCCCCAATGTAGTGCAATCCTGGAGTTGGTATAAATAGTTCTGCTGGTGTGGGGGGCACAGCCCCCCCCCACTTTGGAGGGTGTGGGGTGGTGTAGAACCACACATTTTGTGATTAACAACTACTTAACCTCTTAACATAAACTGGACAGTATAACAGCACACTAAGCAGTGGGATACACACAACAATACCCCCAAAGTGGGTGGCTGTGCCCACAACAACCACCCCCAACTATATATACTAACTCCAGTATCAGTGTACAGCTGTACAGTGGGGAAAAGGGCATATACACATCCACTACTAGTTTAGATGGAATGAATTTCCAGAAGATGATTGCTTTGCAATATTACCTTTTGCCAGTTAGTTCTTGGACAAATGATCTGCTGGGAAATATTTTTTCTGCAAACTGAAGTAGATCCCTTCACATACATGCACACTTACTTGGCAAGACTGAGGTTAGAATTCCTACCTAGGTACTTATTGCTACTAATTTGTTGGGCCTTAATTGCACACACCACAGAGCATGTAGAGTGAGGTGTGTCCCAAGCTTCCTGTAAAGTGAGCAACATCACCAGGCCTTGTATATTATGGTAATGGGGGATGTACTGGGTGTGAATGGAAACTACATAGTATAACATACTGACATATACACATTGACAAACACATACAGTCATAGACACATTTGACAGACCTGGGTTTTGCAGTGCTGACTACCTTGTCAGGGAGTCCATGCTGTTACAGAGTTTTTGCACATGGCACATGCATTACTGGGCTAAAGAGTGTCATCAGTTATCTGTATGGTTGATGGTGACAGCGGGGGGGTCTATATTATATTAGCGAAAATCCTTTTAATTGAATGCGAAAAGACTGACACGTATTGTACAAACCGCTATTATGACAAGCATACTAAACCGCAAAATTCAAAAAGTCGAAGTGTCATGGTTGGCCCGTCTGCGGTACAGCTCCATAAGGTAAGTGTGCGATAGTTATGGACCTTAGGATTAGGGTGCAGGTTAAGGTAAGTGCATAGATAGGTAATGTATGTAAAGTTTAGTGTAGGGTTAGAATTAGGGTTTTGTTAAAAGTATGTGTGTGGATTATTTGTTTTGTTTTGGTATATCACTGTAGGGTAAGTGTGCGATAGTTACGGACCTTAGGGTTAGGGTGCGGGTTAAGGTAAGTGCATAGATAGGTAATGTATGTAAGGTTTAGTGTAGGGTTAGAATTAGGGTTTTGTTAAATGTATGTGTGTGGATTATTTGTTTTGTTTTGGTATATCGCTGTAAGGTAAGTGTGTGATAGTTACGGACCTTAGGGTTAGGGTGCAGGTTAAGGTAAGTGCATAGATAGTAATCTATGTAAGGTTTAGTTATGGGTTAGATGTAGGCTTTTGGTGCTTTACTTTAGAGTTAGAAGTAGGGTTTTGGTTAGTGTATGTATGTGGTTTATTTATTTTATTTGGGTAGGCAGTATGTAGTGGGAGGTGGAGTTGTCCGACTATGGGGATTCGACTTTTAGTTTGTTACGTTCGGCATATTCACGGTTCGCGCAATATGTGTCAATGTTTTCATATTCGCTTAAAGGGATTTTCGCTATTATAATATAGACCCTGACAGCAGTCCTCATAAAGTGGACCTTGGGACATGTACTGGGGGTACCATGGTGTAAAGACAGTATACCCAGCACCCCCACCTCACTGAAACCCATGATAATGTTCTGACATAACCGCAATCACACATTTACCAGGACTGCAATATAAACCCTTGTCTATCTAATTATTGCTACTACAGTGATATGCATTTATTGCACACACCACAGGGATAGTGGGGTGAGGGATTTGTCATGGATGTCCTAATGTGAGCAACATCACCATCCCTTATTATGTATGGCAATGTTTATTGTATTTGGAGAATGAGGCCTCAGAATGCTGTCTCCTACAAATATGCACACTCACACATACTTGCACACACATACACATACATATACTCACATTTGCCAGGACTCAGAGGATAACCCACGCCTATCTACCCATTTGTAGAACAGTGTTATGCTAGTTCTGCAAACTCCAGGTAGCCCAAAGTGTGAAGAGTGTCACAAGATAAATTTACTGTGAATTACAGCAGCAGCCCTTTCTAAGTATAGCAATGAGGGGTATAGTGAGTGAGAAAACCCTCAGAGTATTTTCAACTACAAGTTTACAAACACTGTTATACTCAGTAATGTACACAGACATATTTGTCAGTACTGAAGTCCATAGCTGCAGGTGTTCCTAGGTGTGTACCAGGCTTATGTCCATGGAGAGATGAGAAGAGTAGGGCATGTGAGTACACTGGTATCATGGCATTTGACATTTGTCAGCAGGCCATCTATCAACTACTACTAACTACTACCACTTGAGTGATCCCCAGGGTAACAGTTAAATTCAACATCCACTCATCTGAATTTCTCTTGAAGAGGGCCAGTGAGGTGCTCCAATTGATATGTGTGCAACATATATTGCATAACATGGCCAGTGTCTGGGTTAGGGACCTGTACCAAAACATGTTTTGTTGACTGTGGTAGTCTGGTTGAGGTATCCATGGTATGTGGTGCATACAGACTGGGGTTTCCTAGCTGTGGCATACATAACACAGCTGGGAAGACATGTCAGGGTCAGTCAATCAGATATTGTCTGTAAGCAGTCAAGATGTGACCAGGAACACTTAGAGGTTCAGGTCTCTGTCCATATAGGACAGTTGTGTGATGGCAAGGGTCCTACATGTGCAGTACACTTTCAGCTTGCACAGTTGTTGTAGGTGTCCAGTGAGTTACATGGCAAATGGACCATTGTACCTGCTGACTGGCCTACTGAGCGGGGTGTAGAGGGAAACATTGACCTCTCTATTCCTCGATGACACACCCTTACTTATGCAATGTGCCATATGGAAGGACTTTCTGTCCACAGTGGCAATGTGGTGGTCAGAAGAGAGGTTGCTGTCAAGCTGTGTTCACAGACCTCCTACTGTGTCCATTGGACTGCCACCAATGTGGTCATTTGTGTACAACACTTTGATTCAGCAGGGGACTGGGACACAGTTCTTGACAATGAGACTAAGGCCAGTGTTCTGACAATAGTTGGAGGTGTCAGTGGCAACTTTATACGGGATGTGTACATATTCTGGGGGATGTGAACATAGCCCCCCAATTTGCAATGTCTGCAAAACATTGCTAACCACAGTTTATTCATGTCTGGCTGGATGTCAGAGCCACACATAACAAACAAGAGTTGACCCAGGACAAGAACCTGTGGTACTCCACTCATGACTGGCAGGCTGTCACCACTCATGACTGTTTGGCAGTATGACATGGGGTCTGCTGCTTTCACGCTGTGAGTACCATCCCTGAGCTGGGTTACAGACCACTTAGTGACATGGGAATTAATGAAGAGATGAGTGTGTTTGCCTATGATTCCTGAGTGTGGAATTGTATCCCAGGACTACAAGGGTCACATATGTTGTTTTGTACTCCATACTGTTCTATAGTTATTTCACATGACAAACAGATTGTAGGACTGCAGAGTGTCCACAGCTACCACAAAAGTGGGGCCTGTACAGTGGACATTTGGTAGTGTACTGTGTGGACCATACAAAAGTGCAGCGAAACCCCCCCCCCAATGTATATGGATCACAATGTTAATGACACAACCACAGACAGAGACACACAGACATACTTGCCAGGAATGAGATTCAAATCCCTACCTCTCTAGTTATTGCTACTACAGTATTCTGCATTTATCAGATGCACCACAGAGCTTACATATTTGACAGCTCTCCAAAGGTACCTTTAAAGGTGAGTGACATCAGCAGCAGTGCTAAAGGAGGGGAAAGGGAAATGTAGTAAGTGGGAATGGCCTCAAAACCATGTCTCTACAAACACAGACACTCTCATACAAACAGACACACTTTTACATTTGACAGGACTGACATTAGAACTGCTACATAAATAGTTATTGATACTCAAGTGTTATACAGTTATCACAAGCACCACACAGCATATAGGGCTGAGGGCTAACAATAGGAATCTGTACAGTGACTGAATGCGACACATGTTCTGATATTGGGCAATGGGATGTGTACTGGGTGGGGATGGAGTAAAACAGTGATTTCTATCTGCACACACACACACACAAACACACACACACACACACACACACACACACACACACACACACACACACACACACATGCACACACCCCCACACACACACACTAGGACTGAGATTCAAGCCCCTACCTATCTACTTATTTGTTCTAGTAGATTATGCATTTATCACACGCGCTATTGAGTCTACACACACACACACACACACACACACACACACACACACACACACACACACACACACTAGGACTGAGATTCAAGCCCCTACCTATCTACTTATTTGCTCTAGTAGATTATGCATTTATCACACGTGCTATTGAGTTTACAGATCTGAGGCTCGTCCAAAGGTACATTTTAGGTGACATACATTAGCAGATACTTTGGAGTGGGACTATGGGATGTATGGGATATGTACTGGGTGGGAAAGGCTTCATAATGAGACTGACTCTCTCACCGACTGTGTCTCTCTTCCCCATGTCTATAAATGTGTATGGTTGAATAATTGTAGTATATTTGACTTAGATATGTGTGTGTGTGTATCACACAAACCAGATGAAGATTTACCACATATCTGCCACCTACAGCTGGCTGTAGGTTTCCCTGTCCATTGTGTGTGTGTGTGTGTGTGTGTGTGTGTGTGTGTGTGTGTGTGTGTGTGAAGACCAAACAGTTTACATTTTGGTGTGTGTGTACACAGACATCTGCAGATAACAGATATCCATAGTGCACTGTGTTGTCAGACATGGGCTTTATTTCTCCAAGTGTAGGAGTGTGCCCAATATGACCTTCTATATTGATTGTGGGAATCCATTCCAGGAGAGTTGTAATCTAGTCCAGGGTTTTGTGTGCTGCAGCTACACCTAGCAACCTGTTTTGCAGGATATCTGTAGATAGGTTGCCAATATGGACACACAATGGGCCAAACATGGGGGATACTGTTAAACACAAAAATGAAGTAGCTGTAATCTTTTCAAGACTTTAATGTTTGCACTTTCATCTAAAATAATGCTTAGACTTCTTCAGACATCCGTCTCCTAGAATGCTATAGTTTCTATACATTCATTAGTTAATCACTGATTTAATTAAACAATGAAGTATGTAAATGTTTTAAACTAGATAAGTCCAACCAAGCAGGGACTCAGAACAAACACTGAAGTTGTCATACACATAAAACGTTGCTTAAAAGCCTTTTCCTTTTTAAAAACTGGAACACATTATACCTAGATTACATGAACATTAAAATGTTAAGACATTACCAGACTAGATGCATTTAAAATTATCTAAAGTTTATAAAAATACAAAGCAATATTCAGTAAACATATGACTTTCACCTATCTAATGCTTTCATCTTCAAAATACATTTAATTGAAGCATATTCATTAAGGCCTGGGGGAATATGAGCATATGTACGAATTTCCCACATACGTTCATTCTCTTCTAGTTTCAGCTCCCAAGGACCCCCCCCCCCGAGCATTATGTTTTTCTTGATGGAGAATAGTGAATAGAAACTTGTGAGTGGGATTTTCTAAGGTATGCCTAGCTAAAGCATTTGTGGTTGTTTTTTACTTGTATATATGTTCATAGATTCTCTGTTTCAATAATCTTTCTGTTTTTCCTATGTAAAAAGATTGGCACTGCTGACATAGTGCAACGTAGACAATCCCTTTAGATTCACAATTATACTTCCCTCTCATTAAGTATTCCAGATCTCTAATAGTAAATTTATTCTCAACTTTAATGTGTTGGCATTGGTGGCATCTACCACATTTATACATGCCAGAACATCTATTAGTTATTTCATTTTGAAATTCTAGGATGTTTTTTAAATTTTGTCCTCGTCTGTATGTTATGTACAGAGAGCGCCATGCAGTTTTTTTACAGATATGGGTATCTTCTGAAATTAGGGCCCAATTCTTATATAAAATGTTGAAAATCATTTTGGCATTCAGTGAATATGTTGTCAAGAACATGGGCCCTGAATCGGGTATCATGTTGTGTGTAGTGTCATCATAGTCAATAAGATTTTGGGGTACCATGTATCCTCTGTGTAAAATAGGCTTAAAACGTCCCCTAGCTCTTTTGGTGGACACTTCTACCCAAATTTGATTGAATAAATATTCAGGGTACCCTCTTTTTAAAAACATACCCTTCAATAAATTACATTCTGCTAAAAAATCTGCCTCAGAAGAAAACAACCTAGCAGTTCTTACTAACTGCCCCTTCCTTACTGCTTTTTTTCTGATAGAAGGGGTGGCTGCTAGAAAAATGGAAAAATGCATTTGAATATGCAAGCTTCCTATATATGACAGTCATGTATCTATAATTGGGTCTGTCTTTTGACAACTGCACATCTAAAAAGTTGATGGACTCTGTTGCAAACTGAAAGGTGAACTCTAAAAATTCTGTAAGCTTTGTAATATCTTCTATGAAGGGTTCAATTGTACTAGAATCCCGGTTCCAAATAAAAAGATATCATCTTGGTATCTAGTATACCAAACGGTGTGCTGTTGGAATAGATAATTCGTGAATAGCAGCTCCTTCTCCCAGTATGCCATGACACAATTAGTGAAGCTACCCCCGCATAGTGTCACCATGGCTACACCTGTTTGTTGTTTGTAAAATTCACCATTAAAGAGCATAAAGTTATTGGATAAGATGAGGTCCAATAATGTTTCTATGACATTTATTTCCCTGCTCTCTATGCCTTTATGTGTTAGGAGTGCTCTAACCCAATCTAATCCTGTGTCTTGTGGTATTACGGTGTATAAATCTTTAATATCCACTGTGAGAAAATTATAGTTCTCATTCTATTCCAGTTTATTAATACCATCTAAGAACCCCCATGAATAAGGGCATATCTGTTTTTCGCTCTTAATAATGGGCTTAAACTTGATATCCACAAATTTGGCACTTGAATATGGTATGGACCCCCCCCCCCATCCACAATATGTCTAAACGGTGGATTATTCAAGTTTTTATGTATTTTGGGAAATCCAAATAGAACCGGTGTCCTTGGTGCTATCATAGTTAAATATTGTAAAAATGTGCATGCTAATACTTCCTTCTAGGAACAAATCATTGAGAGTGCCATTCACTTTTTTATAAGCAATGTTAACTTCATTTAAACTTACATGACAATTACTATCACTGTCTAAATAAGTAAGCATTTTTTGTACATATTCACTTTCATTCATAAAAATGAGCCCACTGCCTTTATCTGGCTTTGTGGCCCTAACTTTATATTCCTTTAAAAATCGCAGGAAATCATGGTCTTCACAGGACATGTTGTTAGCAAATCCCCTAGGCAAGTTAACCCCACATAAAGCAGATCGACTATCCATCTCTCAAATCCTCTCAAATAGAGCTATTGTGGCATGCAGAGGAGGGTTAAATAAGCTAGAAACTTTTAATTCACTTGTTAGTGTAGGAGTATTACCCATAAGAACTGACAGGTTTAATTTACGAACAAACATTTTTAAGTCCATGATGGTTTTAGCCAAATCGGCTTTCTTATCAGGCACAAAGGATAGACCCCTAGACAGTAGGTTGACTAATTTCATGTCCACATGTAGGTCAGTAAAGTTATAGACGTTAAAATCCCCCTCTGTACTTACTAAGATGTACGGTTTAGTTGTGGGGGTTTGTACTATCTCCTGCATCGATTCTGTTTCTTCCGTTGCTGCTGGCCTTGTCCTCTGGCATTCTGTTGATAGTACGGTTGCTTTTTCTGAGCTCCCTGAAAACCCCGAGGGTTGTAGTTGTTAATATTTCCCAATGCTGTATTTTGCGAACGTCTGCCATTCCTAAGCCTCTCACTACACCTTAGCTGGTTAATTTGTGTCGTGCTGTCATCCATCTCCTCATTATCGTCGTCAACTAGTGGGTGTTGCACCTCAGCAATCTCATAGTTCGCTATTGGAGGTATTGGCTCTGGAGGCGGGGGATAAGCAATGCCTTTTGCACATTCATTGGTATCCCTCAAAATCTTCTTTTTCTTGATTTCCATAGCCCGTGTTATGGCAAAGTCAAGGGAAGAAAAAATATGAGCATAGTCAAATCTATATCTTAATAAGTCCACATCAGAAGTTATTTTACGCTCCAAAATTTCCAATTCACTTTTTTAAAATGTCAACCTGCAAAGTGTATTGTTTAATCAGGGTTTCGAGAAACTTGAACCCTTGTCTGTCAAAAAGACAGATAAGTTCATGGTGAAAGTTGGATTTGTTAATTAAGCCCACAGGATACCTCCATTGATGCAAACCCTTAGGTACCAAACCTTTAGTTATACATTCTTGTAAGTAACTAATTTCTAATTGAAGTTTGCGATATTTGAGCAACTTTTTGTCAAATTCATTTAGGTTGGTGGTTAAGAATGGATCAACACTTTCATTGGAGGCATTGATGCTATTGTCAGTATTGGTTCCAAAAAACACAGATGCTCTAAGATAATCTGCTATAATGAGAACAGATTCAGAATTTCTCTGAGACAGTTCTTGTTGGTTGCCTTTAGAAGGTGTATTGTTAATCACAGCATTTGGGCTAGTAGCCACACACCCATTTGAGCTACACTTGAAACTTCGGCATGAGTCAGTACCTGCCCACTCACGTTTACGCTAGTGGATGTTGTTCCAGCCGTTGTTCTAACAGCATTACTTTTGTTTCAATCTTCTTTGACAAAGTGTCAACTCGGTTCAGGAGTTGCTGCACCAAAGCAGTCAAATTACCTACGGCATTCGCCTCATTGGTAATACCTCCTGTTAAAATGTTGTCTTCTTGAGAAAATAAGGACTGTGAGTTTGCTGCAGCTCCATTCACCATACCAAAACCTATACTGTGTGCAACTGTTTGCTATTACTGTCTGTGTTGCGTGCGTGACATGTTCTGTTTTAGCATAGATGTTTGGACATATGTACTGTTTTACACTTTAATGTGTTGTGTCATCAACTACTGACAGATATCTCATTGGTTGCTCACAGTTGTTTACCAGGGAAATACAAAAGGAATGCAGCAGAGACCAATATTGTGAGGCAAAGGCTAGACATTCTGGCAGACTCCTGCCATTGTGGAGGGGTGGCTACAGACAACTGTGTGATGGGTTTGTGTAAATGATACAGCACCTTGGTGGTATGCTGGCTGGGTATCCCCTTCTTGCACATTTCTCAGCTTAACTGAATGGCCATATCCTGCTGTGGGCATACCTCTCAGCTGTACAGATTTCCCCAGGTTATACAAAGCCAGGAATCATATATCTGGTCAGTTTCCCTTCACAATGTGGTTTACAAGCAGGTTTGTGGTTATTCATTCATGAGTTTGCAGTCAGGGATAAGTATGAGCAGATATTAGAGTTTCAGACTTCACACACTCCATGTCATCCCTATATCTACGCCCCCCTCTGTTATTCTAACATTATGAGAGCGATATTTCAGGGGTATCTCTATAGTTGGATCTTTATCACTGCAGTATTTATGCCTTGGTCCACAATTCTTGCACTACAACATGGAGAGGCATGCTACTAGCATTTGGCAGCATGGAGTTGCATTCATTTTCTGTTTACTGTGTTAGGTTATTGGTTAGGACCCCATGACATCCCCTATGATGGCACTATGAGTGAGACATTGGGGTTTGCCAGATGGCTGTAGGCCATGTGAGAGTAATCTGTATCAGACCAGGGCATTCTGTCACTCATACACTCCAAGCTGCAAGCTGGTGGATTCCCCTGGGGTGACAGTGGTAAGTGGGTGAGGTGTTCCTGGCAATCCTTCCTGTACATAGTGATCCATCAGTCTGGATGTGGGCAGGGTGCTGCTTATGGCAAGATACACACCTGCATGGGGGACATCTATTCAGCACACTGAGTCATGTGTGTTTTGCCATAGTCAGTGGGGTCATTCTGTATTCATTTGACCTGAGTGCATGGGTGATATGTCAGCTTAGGGCACCTGCCTCACAGGTATAAATGGGACCTTATCCATATCCCACCTTGTGTATGGCCATTGCAGTCTGGCATTAGTATGCAGCAGTGCTTTGGTGGTGTGACAGTGATTTGGCAGACAGACAGTATTCCATAGTAATGAGGCAGCTAATGGTATGCTACCCTCTAGATATATAATTCCACAGTTGTGTGCAGCTGAGTGTTAATGTAGGCACTGCACAGGGTATTTCCACCTGTGTAGTGTTTCCACATAGGGCCCCCTGTTCATGGCCTGTCTGGCTTTCCACCATTGACTGCTATTGACATCTGGATAGTGTACAACCATTAACACGGGTGTCACTGAGAAGCACATTGTTTGGCACTGCAGTTATTGGGACATGGCCCTGTCAAGCACAGTACTGTTCCTAGGCAATTGAGACACAACATGCATACATACATGCTGACCACTTCCACACAACATTAAGCACACAGAAACCTAGCATACTGACCCCTATGTATTGTAGACATGCACCAATTTAGCATGTTGATTGGGACATCTCTTGCACTCTGTGCTCCATTGATATTACTCCACAAACTTACATGTTACTGCATTTCTACATGTGGTTGTGGGGGGGGCACACCTGATGACTTTACACATTTGCAGTGACTGTACTGGCATTTCACTTACTCTGTTTACTTCCATTTAGTATTGTATTGTGACCTATCTTGCACAAAGGTGGCATCTCAGTAGAATACACGTTAGATTGTATTTGCATAAATTTCAATTTCAGACATCTTTCCCTTTAGAACTATGATACAACTGCCAGACCTGTTGTACTATGTCTGTGTAGGTCTGTAGGGGGGTGGTTCACCATTGCCAGCATTTGAGGGGCTTAGCATGACCTTTCTCTATGGCCATCTACACCTGTCCTGCTGGGTGAGGCTGGGGGTGGGTATGTGAATCCTCATTGACAGCCATGTGTGCTGCCCATGAACACCCAGTTATTTGGGCCACCACATGTACTGCGGTGGGAGCTATCACCATGTGTACTACTGCCTAGTATATTGACACCAGTATTTGTTATGGATTTCATGCTGTTCCATATAGCTGTCAGCTATCTGATGCTATCCCATTTGGCCACACAATTCCCTTGCATGCTTGCATCCATATCATAGATATCAGTATCAGAACATACTAGTACATTCACTAACTGATAGGAGGAGTGACTTACTGTGTGCCTGGACCAGTACTGCAGATGGTGTTGGAGGGCTGACTATGTCAGATGCACGCAGTACACTGCCTGTACATGGTAAGGCACAGGTGGTGTCATATTTGGCATCCCTTTTACTGTATGTGTGAGTCAGAGAGAGAGGTATCATTCCCTGAGTCCCTACCGTGTCAGTGTATGTGCTATGCATTGTCTCTTTGCCAAGGCCTGGGCATACTGGACCCGCCTCCTTCTGCCTACAGGGGCAGGCTCAGGTAGTTCCTCCTCTGAGTCACTCTGTGCCTGTGATGGCCTTGACAATGGTGGGGGGGGGCTGTGTGGTCCAGCCCCATGCTGTTCCTGCTGCATCTGTTCCCGCAGGATCATATTGTGCAGCATGGCACATACTATGAACATTTGTGTACATGTAGCTGGTGAGTACTGCAAGGATCCACCGGATATGTCAAGGCAGCGGAAGCATGACTTTAGCATCCCAAACACATGCTCTATAATGACTCTGGCTTGTGCGTGTGCCTCATTATGGAGTTCTTTTTCAGGTGTGTGTGCATTTCTGAGGTGTCTTATCAGCCAAGGCTCCAGTGTGTAGCCAGCATCCCCCATTAGGTGGCCATATGGGATGTACCCTCTAGCAAATGACAGGTACAGCTGTGTCATATGCTAGATGTGGGAGTCGTGATAACTTCCAGGGCTGCCAGCACACACATTCGTAATAATCCCCTGAGCATCGCACATGACTTGACAGTTGATGGAGGGGAAGCCCTTGCAGTTTATGTAGACCCTACCCTGCTCACTGGGTGGTGCTTTGATGTGTATGTGCATGCAGTCTATAGCACCCACTCCCTCAGGGTATTCTGCTATGTGGTGGAAGAGAAAGATATTGCTGGTCAATGCCTCATGGGTGTTGAGGAAATATGTGCACTCACCGGCATGTGCTGACATGGCATCCAGGAACTGGTGGAGTACCTGTATGCTGATGCCTGTGAGATCCCCATGATATCCCCAGTTGGCATTTGGAAGGTACCTGTGGCTAGTATACTTAAGCCTACACATACCTTGGTATCCACTGGGATGGGTTCCCCTCTGTTGGTTCTGTGTGTGAGGTGGGGCCAGCACAACTCAACAATTTGATATATAATGTCCCTGTCCACTCTATAGCACTCCACTGTCTCCAGCTCATGTAGCCCCTGGTAGGTTACCCTGAGTCTGTACAATCTTCTCCTCCTCCTCACTGTGGGAAGGTCATCAGCATTCACATCCTCACCACCCTCAGCCTCTTGCACATATTGATGTATGAGAGCAACAGTAGCCCCTAATATTTTGTTAGTTTTATCAGGTAAAATTTCCCTATCTGTGTACACCGGTGGTGTACAGTTTGTGGGAAAAAACAAACTGAAAGGTGTTTGCATAGTAGATAGTAATGTGATGGGCTGCTGCCTGTGTAATTGGCTCATTCTGATACATAGTTTATAGTAGTGTTCTGGGCTGGGCTGCTGCCTGTGTAATTGGCTCATTCTGATACATTTCACCTGCCAGATATGCTAGTTCTCCTTGATTGCCTTCCTACTGCTGCTTCCTCTTCCCATTTCCTCCCTGTTTAAGCCCTGAGGCGCACCACACATATCCAGTGCTCACATGTGAACAGTGTTGCTATTTCCTGTTTTTTTTTTGTTTTGCTTAAAACCTAGTGCATGGCACACACACCCATTTAAGCATGGAAAACAGTGCTCAACAATGTGAGACGCACACCCTTCCTTAGCTGTGGTTAGCTAAGGGCAAACATGGGTCACAGAGGTCCAATAAGCTTACAGCATGCATGACACACCCCCTTATGAGGTCATCCACCTCTTCTACTTATACAGTGGTGTTGCTGCACATGGTTGGGTGCAAGCTAACACTGAGAGGAAGTCTGTGATTCAGTATCACAAACCTCATTTGCATAAACCAGACTGCTAATTCATAGTTACCACACTCAAAGTGAGCCATCCCCCTTAGCAACCATTATTCCCTGGTATTGTTGTCTTATGCATGCCATTGACTATTATGGCAAAATGCAGATTTGGGTATAAAAGCTTATTCCCCTTTTTTTAAATTTTTATGATGATCCTGTTTGCACACCGCTGCCCTACGCTTAAACATCCGAGATCAGCCAAAAAAATAAATAAAACTTGTTTTTTTATAAAATTTCAGCTATTTTTCATACCAATGGCCGTATATTTGTTCATTGGCATGCCTACTACATTGAATACTTCCAAAAACGAACAATGATACACTGGTAAAAAAGACTGTTGAAAACACTGCAGTTCACCGCACCACTCTTGTAGATAAATAAATTCTGTTTATTCACTATTAACGAACAACATACACAGAAAACTTAGCGCTTTCACCCAGTTAAATACCGGGTTTCTTCAGAGTGAATATCTTGTAGAGCAGTTTTCTTAAATACTATTACTAATTGCTTAACTTACACTAAATGTCTTGATACCTTTATTATATAATTGGGTATCCAATTGATTGATAATTTTAAAGGAGAACAGAAAAATAATATTTTAAAACTATAACCACATGTTTAGGGAATTCTATCATGTCCATGACAACACAAATGATATTAAATAGAATAATACCTAGCATAAAAGTTAAATTACTAATAGACAACATCATAACCACAACAGATAGAAGAAATTTATGTATATATAAAAAAATATATATAAATATATGAATTGTGTTTACAAACACACAGCTGTTAAATATGTATAGGCCCTGTACATATATATCATATATAAAAAACATATAAAAAAACAATTCTTGGGATCTGTGTATACACAGATGCTTAACTAAAAAGGCTAATAATAACTTGTCATAAAATTTATATTATAAATATGATAAAATCAATTAATAATAACTATATGACAATAGAATAAATAAATGTAATAAATAATTGAGAATATTAATATAAATATGTAAATGTATAGTTAATAATATATAACAATAAATGTAATAAATATATGAGGAATAGATAAATATATAAACCTTAGATAGTGTATGATTTCATTCTCAAAAAGCTGCTAATGGATATAAAATCGTTGATGCCTGTTTTTTTGTGTGCATTAAGCCTGAACTGCCAAAGGCATTCCTTCATTTCTAACAAATTGTTTACATCTCCCTCTTTAATTGTAGTTTCGGGCACTCTATCAATAACAAAAAACAAAAATTTTTTGAAAGTAGGGCATACTATGCTATGCATATATAGAGCGTTTGTTTATTTTTTGTTTTTAATGTCCCTATTGTGTTCACTTATTCGCTCTCTCAGTTTTCTGATAGTCTTTCCTATATAGAATGCCTCACATGATAAACAAGTTGCTAAGTAAATTACTTGTTTCGTGTTGCAGTTCACAAAACCTGGACATCTAATAACTCTATTATATTCTGTAATAGCAACATATGGCCCATCATTTATAAATCTGCAAGCCTTACAAAATCCACACTTAGGATTTTTTGTTGACCTCTTTAGATTCAAAAATTTCTTTTAGATTTCTTCGTCTACTAAATACAATAGAGGGTGTTATACCTAATTGATCAATTATTCCACTATTGTTACTAAACACACTTTCCCATACATCCTTTACAATCTCCACTATAACTTTGGTGTTGTCGTTGTAAGGTAGTGTCAATGAACATGTCATGTTTTTATTTATGGGGGTTGTTCTTTTCATCCCTTCTTTACCAATTTTTAATATGGGCTTAAAATGTTCCTGTCTTTTCTTAACAATTTCTTCTTTTAAACTCATGATGAGATCATCAGGGTAGTCTCTTTCCCTAAACATTTGACATAAAAAATCCAACTCGCTGGAAAAAATAGTATCCTCACTTATAATTCGCGATAACCTAATCATTTGTCCTTTTATTAAGTTTCTTTTCTGAAAATAAGGATGACAACTTTTAAAATGCAAGTACGAGTTTGAAAATGTTTTCTTACGGAATATGTTGGATTCTATTGTCCCCTCTTTTTTATAAATCTTGATATCTAAATATTCACATTTATCTTTATTTATATTATAGGTAAACTTTAGAAAAGAAGTTGTGTTTCCTAAATAATTAATAAAATCCTTAATTTCTTCCATATTCCCATTCCAAATTACTAAGATGTCGTCCAAAAATCTTAAATAAAGGACTATTTTAGACCAAAATGTGCAATTAAAAACATTTTGTTGTTCCCATTCTGCCAAAACTAAGTTAGCATACAGCGGTGCACACCTTGCTCCCATCGCAACTCCTGATACCTGTTTAAAATATTCCCCATCTTGTTGAAAAAAGTTGTTAAAAAGAATCATTTCCATGAAATCAGTGAGTACTTTTCTTTTAACAGTGTGATAATTGCCATACCTTAATAAACTTTTCTCAAACAACTCAAGTCCTATATCGTGAGGTATGACTGAAAAAAGATTTATAATGTCGATGGTTACTAGATAAGTATCGGAAGAGATCATGTCCCTATTCTCATGTAATTTTTCTAGACAATTCCATGAATCTTTTAAAATGTGGGAAATATTACTTATCACTTCTTTACAGCTAATGTCAATAAAATGTGCCAAAGACTCCGTTTTAGAATATTTTGCTGCTATTATTGGTCTAAAATGGGGGTTACCCACATCTTTGTGGATTTTTGGTATCCCGAACACTTTTGGTGTAATAGGGTGTTCTACTACCAAATAATCATGTTCAACTTTGTCAATACATCCATCCATTTTTTTTTAATTTATTTAATACATTTATTACATTTATTTATTCTATTGTCATATAGTTATTATTAATTGATTTTATCATATTTATAATATAAATTTTATGACAAGTTATTATTAGCCTTTTTAGTTAAGCATCTGTGTATACACAGATCCCAAGAATTGTTTTTTATATGTTTTTTATATATGATATATATGTACAGGGCCTATACATATTTAACTGCTGTGTGTTTGTAAACACAATTCATATATTTATATATATTTTTTTATATATACATAAATTTCTTCTATCTGTTGTGGTTATGATGTTGTCTATTAGTAATTTAACTTTTATGCTAGGTATTATTCTATTTAATATCATTTGTGTTGTCATGGACATGATAGAATTCCCTAAACATGTGGTTATAGTTTTAAAATATTATTTTTCTGTTCTCCTTTAAAATTATCAATCAATTGGATACCCAATTATATAATAAAGGTATCAAGACATTTAGTGTAAGTTAAGCAATTAGTAATAGTTTTAAGAAAACTGCTCTACAAGATATTCACTCTGAAGAAACCCGGTATGTAACTGGGTGAAAGTGTTAAGTTTTCTGTGTATGTTGTTCGTTAATAGTGAATAAACAGAATTTATTTATCTACAAGAGTGGTGCGGTGAACTGCAGTGTTTTCAACAGTCTTTTTTACATTGAATACTTGCTTTCTTTCGAGCTGCCATGCCTCCATTTTGTAATTTGCAGAAATGTATTCGGTTAGTAATCAAATACATTTCTGCAGGCTACACTATTCCTGCACAGATACCTGCCTGCTTCCTGAATCACTAATTCACCTCATTTGCATGGTTTTCACCAGCAAATGAGGTAATTAGCATATGGCAGAGGTATCTGTGTGGGAATAGTGTAGGGGAGTTCGTTCACATCTTGGGGGGCTCGATCCTGGATTGCTCGTCGGCCATATTGCATGCAGCAACTCTGGCCCTATTCAGGCACTCCATGCAGAGCTTGCTGAATCCTGCTGTGTATCCTTTCTATAGAGTTTAAATCATATCTTACTACACTATCCATGTACAGTTCAATATCAAAAAATTGGATGACGTGTCTACTTACAACAAAAGTAAATTCTAACATAAAATGATTATTATTTAACAACCTTATAAACCTTTCAAACTCCCTGATGTCAACCTTGCAAATAAAAATAAGATCATCAACATAACATTGATATTTATCAAGAGATCTAACAAAAAACATCCATGGTATACATACAAACATTTTCAAAATGGGACATGAATATAATAGCATATGAAGGAGCAAAATTCGGCCCATGGCTGTACTTTCCCTTTGCAAGAAAATCTCATTGTTGAAAATAAAATAATTATGTGTGAAAGCAAACTCCAGTAGCTTTACCAAAAGGGTAGTACAAGGTCCTTCACCCAACAACCTTCCTACTGCCTCTAAGTCCCATCTAATCCTGATATTTGTATACAATGACTTAATACTAACAGTGGCACAATAAAAAATATCTCCCCATTTGATACCTTTCAGCATTCTACAAAACGCATTTGTGTTATATTTTTTGATTGTATTAATATAAAAAAATTCTAGGAAGAAATGACTATTTTTCTCCAAGCTATATTCACAGCTACCTTTACTTTAACCACATCTTTAGCCCTCTTAAATGTTAAAGATACTATTGTAATGAATAAAAAAGATCTATACCTACTTTGGTCCATACTAGTTGTGGCAAGGAAATGTATAACTAGAAAGTGGAAGTCTTCACAAGAACCTACTCTGGAAGAATTCTTGAGATTTATGGAAGAAACAGCGCCATTAGAAGTCAAGGTGAAGGAATCAAGAATTTCACCTAAAACATGGACAGACAATCATTGGGGAAAAATGTAACTCTTATTGAGACATTAAAAATGAACCCTAAATAACTAATGTGTAACTTTATACTTTATTAATTGAATATTATTAATTTTTGTTACTAATTTCATATTTTTTATTAACTTTTTCCCTCTTTTTGTTCAGGTCAGTTGTATATAGTGTATATAAAGGTTTATAATACTTGTTTCATTGATGATTGTATTGTTAAACATTATATTAGTTGGAAAATAAAAAAAAATATTTTAACAAAAAAAAAAAATATTTCAACAAAAAAAAAGTAATTTGTGTTTTTAATGTGAGAGGGAATTTTGGATAAGTATTTTTTTCAAATGACTATCCAAAAAAAAATCCAACATGTTCCAAACAAGAGCTACAGCTAGAAACAATAGGTCTTTCTGTAGGTTCAATTAAATTCTTGTGAATTTTACATAGGGCATAGAAAGTAGGAGCCTTTGCAAGTGGCATATGTAACTTTTTACAATGTTGTGAGGACAAGAAACCCAACCTCTCCCCCCATTCTAAAATCTCTAATAACATACCATTAAATTGTGTTAGAGGGTTATGAGTCAATTTCTCATATCTGTCCTCCTTGGATAACAACTCATAGACCTTTTTTGATATTGTAACTTAGACATGATGACCCAATTGCCTCCATTATCAGCTTGTAAAAACACTTAATTGTCATCCTCATTTCTCAACCATTCCTGCTTGTCCAAATTATATTTTCTACATGATTTCAGAAACTTAAAATACTCATTATCCATTTTCTTACTGAAAACATTCTCCAAATTAATTAACACAGAAGATCTTTTTGGAGGCATAAAGCTGCTAGTGTTGGAGTTAGCCAAATTAGACATAAACAACTTCCCGTAACCAGTACAAAAACCTTCATTGCTCTCATTATCATTATACATATACTGCATTTAACTCATTTCAGCATCCACAAAATCATTAACATCATTAACAAAATTGCAAACCTCATTGTCATAGGACAAATCCAACAATGAATCACTTAAATCAATTTTTGGTTGACACTTGTTTCTGTTCTTTCTGAAAGTTAAAAAGCACACGCAAATGTAACTTCTGGCAAAGTTGCTTTACATCAAATAATACATCTGCCAGGGAATGAAGCTTGGTGGGAGCAAACTTGCTGGCTTTCAATAAGATATTCTCAATAATTTGAGTCACATGAAAGACACTTAAAATTATTATATTTATATTAACTACAGTGTTTGTTTCAAAAGCAGAAATATCAGTTCCCAAAAGCTTATTACATACAGTGTGTTGAAGAATCTCCGGCTGATATTCAATTCCGCCTACTCCGACTTTCGTTTCTTCCACCTCATCTCTTGTTTTGTTGAAAACCTGCTTGCGACTGGTGTTCTTCATCCATACCTTTTGCTGGCTGTTCATTCATTTCCTCACTCTCAAAAGAAAGACTTTTTTAGTAGTAGTTTCAGTTGATGAAATTGAAGAATCGTGTAAATGATGTGATCTAACTTCCATATTTCTCATATGGGACAACCCATTTCTTGGCTTTCTTTGACAAGAACATAAATAATTGCTTTTATAAACATTCATATCTCAGTTGAGCTTCTTTTTATGCTCAACCACCTCACTTTCCACCTTAGACAGCTCACCCTTAATATCCTTCATCCTACTAGAAAAAATATTGAGAGGTGCATCTTTTAATAAAAGCAATCTGTTGCTAGATTTTAACATGTACTTTAGTGTTCCATTTGATGAGAACCTTAGGCCAGCCCAATGTACACTGCAAAGATTTTTTTTCCATCCCTCTAATAAGTCAGACTCATCTTCCAAAAATTCAAAGGGAGGTAATGTATTGACCCTCAGCCCCCTTGCAGTAATAGAAAGGCTCACATATTTCTCCACGAGCTATATATCATAATACAAGATCACCTCCTTCACCATAAGTCTTTTAAGTTCATCATATCTTTTTTCATACACATCATTGCAAACGGATGACCACAGATCAAAATTAGCCAACTTTTCCTCCCTTTCTTTAACCAAGTTGGCTAATAAATATCCACTATTTATTTACTTAACATTTGTTTATTGGGAAAGTCTGACTTGGAACAAAGGCAATTTTTAGTGGAGGGCTGTGGAGAAACATTCCAGATGCATGTCTTTGTAACATGGGAGGAAAGAGGAGTATCTGGTGGAAACCCACAAGAATGCAGGGAAGACATGCACACTACACACAAAAGGCACCCCAGCCAAGAATTGAACCAGAGAATCTTTTGTCGTGAGGCGACAATGCTAATGCTGCACCACTGTACCATCCTCCAAGCCACCTGAGTACATAAGATTTCACAAAAGTGGCAGCTCCATCCAGAGGTATCTGAATACCACCAAAAGAATCTACACATAAAAAAAACAAAAACAAAAAAAAAACAAAAAAACAAATGGGCAAACCAAATACTGCAAAGATTTTAATGGCATTCTGGTACCTTGGCTCAATGCCTTCAGAGGAATAACATTTCACACACCAAGCAGTCTTTTTATAAAAAATTCTCAATTAATATAATTAAATAATTAGTAAACAATGAAATAATTCAACAGCCCTTAAAGAGCCACATCCCATAGTCATCCATATATATAACAAAGTGGAACCATGCATATAAATAAGTTGAACATTCAGACTGATGTCCAAATTAAGATCTCTAGTTGTAAGTTTTCTATAATTTAATGTATATAATGGTTCAGAAAGAGAGTCAGTCACAAGATCACATAGAAAACCGCCAACGTGAACCTGAGATAGATTTCTTCCTAGTAAGGGAAGGGCACTGGGGTAGAATCAATGATTTCAATGTCATCCCAGTGAAACAGTCAGCCCATATCATAAACCACTCTAGTTGTCAAAATCACCTGAAAGCAGTAGTCAGAGAAGGCTCTAAAGTCAACAGAGACCAGGCTAAAGACCTGGAAGTTGACAGGAGAGAAAATACATCAGTTAAAGGAATTATTCAAGGCTCTAGCAGCCCAAGAAGAGGAGGAAATAGGTGGAGTTGAAGAGAAATGGCAGTGCCTCAAAACAGCATGTGTAAAGACTACAGAATAGCTATGTGGCCAAGCAAGATATGTAAATATGCTACAAAAGTAAAGCTGTTGGTGGAATGCAGAAGTCCAAGAAGCCATTAAAAGAAAGATGAAGTGCCGGAAAAGTGGAAGATAAAAAAAGCAGACCCGATAAAGAAGGAATACTGGCTGGTTAAGAAAGCGGCTAAGAAAGGTGTTGCAATAGCAATGAGCAGGGGATCAGAGGCATGGTACCAGCTTCTGGAAAGTGACTCAGTAGGTGGCACAAAGATGCTCTATTAGGTTACAAGGCAAAGACAGAAAGATAAAGAAGATTGTCAGATACCCTTCATAAGGGATGCCAGCAACAACCTGCTCTCCAGTCCACAGGACAACAAAGGCAGATGGAATAAATACTTCCAGCAGCTTCTGAATGAAGAAAACTCCACAGAAGCTCTACTGCCCCATACACAGCCTATGATGAGAGAAGTTGAGCCCACACTAGAAGATGTAAGAACAATGTGAATAAAATGAAAACACTGTAATCTGTGTAGCATGTCTGGCAGGAGATTTGTTTATATTCTCAGTTTAACATCTATTGTATGCCAGCATGTCTAATTACATTTTAGATTAGATCAGGAACAGTTTTCTCTAGTTAGATTAGGAAAGTTTAATTATTTAGATAGAGTTTTTCTAAGATGATGAACTACTAACCTACAGTTTAATTTTATATTTCTGGTGACTGAATTCTGGCGTTTATTGAAAATTATCGATTTGTTTTCTTGTAATCATTTTACTTATTATTAAATGTTTTTCATTATTTTACATTGTGGATGGATAATCAGTGCATTCTTTACAGATTAGAGAGTGTTTATATCTGTCTGATATTCCCCAGCTCACCTCAAATGCCTAGCTGCTTCTGGTCATAACTATAATTTATTTTGATGTTTATTTTTTAATAATTGATCACCCTTTGGAAGGGGTGTAGACTTGTTTGACTCTGGTGGCAGCATTTGCCATTTGTGTTGGGGAAGGGACACAGCTGGAAATCTGTGTCAGGCTTCCCATAAGTGTTAGAGTGTATGAGATTTAAATTAATTCTGAGTGTGAGTGAGTCAGATGCCTGAAACTGGAGCACATTGCTCCGAAGTGTATGATAAGTGATTACATTTGGGGTGGACAGAAGTGCATAGTTCAATATGTTATACTTTTAAGGGAAATTGTGGAATTTTAATCTTGTGTTCTCTGTGCTCTGGTGTTTTCTGTGACAATTCCACACTGGAGTCAGGGGTGAGGATTGAGGCTCCTTAATTACTGACCCAAATTTTAAGTGGGGGACATTACAAATAGCACTATAGAAAATGAAGTCAGGGAAAGCAGCAGACTCAGATGACATCACAGCAGACTCAGACGACATCATAGCAGATGTGATAAAGATGCTGGGTGAGATAGGGGAGAAATGGTTTCTGAGGACACTCATAGCAGTGTGGAGAGAAAGCCATATCACAGATGCCTGGACAATAAGCATTCTTGTGCCAGTGAGCAAGAACAAAGGGGACATCCATAACTTTAGGCAGTACAGAGGTATCAAACTTCTGTCACATTGCATGAAAGTTCTGGAGAGGGTGATTGATAAACCGATACACAGAGACGTAGAAAATATTATGGGAGATTAGCAATTTGGATTCAGATCAAGAAGCAGCACAACTGACCCAGTATTTGCAGTAAGACAGATAGCTGAGAAGAAGCCAGATATGAGAAAAGAGTCCAATTGGGTATTCCTAAAGTTGGAGAAAGTATATGACAAGATCCCAAGAAAGCTGCTTTGGAAGTCCTGTGTTGGTTCAAAGTTCCAGAAATATTAGTAGAATTAGTGCAGGCTATGCACAAAGATTCAATGGCTCAAGTACAAACAGTGTTCAGTCTCACAGAGTGGTCTCACAGAGGGGTTACCAGTGAGAGTGGGTGTATATCAGGGTTTGGCTCTGAGCCCACTGATGTTCATTATGGTGATGGATTACATTAGCAAATAACTCAGAGAGGACAAATCTGCAAAGTAGCTGTATGCAGACAATGTGGCATTCCAGGCAGACTTGAGTAAGACCTTCAGCAAAGGATAGGAGAATGAAATGCAAAACTGAAAGCACATGGGATGAAACTAAGTACAGATAAGACAGTGGTAATGGCAACAAATTGGAGAAATCAGAAGAAGCTGATAATTGAGATAGAAGGGAAGATAGTGGAATAGGGTAACACCTTCAGGTATCTGGGAGGGGTGGCTGAAGAAAAGAAAAGTCAGAATGAAGAGGTCAATGGTAGAATCAGAAGGGCTGCAGCCAACTGGCATGGAGTATCAGGTGTAGTGTGTGACAGAAGAATGCAAAGTAGCTGAAAAGTAAGGTGTACCAAACAGTGGAGCAAGCAGTTCCATTGTATGGTACAGAATCCTGGGTAGTAAAGGCAGAGCAGATGAGGAAGCTAGAGGTGATGGAAATTAAGTGCATGAGATAGGTGGAAAGATGAACAGTGTGGAAAAAATGAGGACATAAGTGCAAACACCAGAGTAGTTCCAATTGCAGAAAAGATAAAATAGCTCAGATTACAATGGTTTGGGTACCTGAAGAAAAGATAAAGACAATCTGATGAAAAAGATTTGGGACAGACAGAAAGAAGGTAAAAAGAAATAAGGGTGTCCAGCAAAGAGGTGGATGGATTGTGTGACAGAAGATCTGGGACAGTCAGCTATGGGTGTCAAAAAAGGAATGTCTGTAGCATTAAATTTAGAAAAATGGTGACAGTTAATACAACATCCCGACTCCGTGGAGTAAATGGAGAAAAAAGGAGCAGCTGCTGCTGTTGATCATGAGATATAGATAGATAGATAGATAGATAGATAGATAGATAGATAGATAGATAGATAGATAGACAAATACATAGACTGATAGACAGATAGATAGATAGATAGATAGATAGATAGATAGATAGATAGATAGATAGATAGATAGATAGATAGATAGGCAAACACACGGATATATGGATAGATAGAAATGTAGACAGATAACTAGATAGACAGACAGACAAATAGAAAGATGAATACATAGAGAAGTAGATAGAAAGATAGACAGGCAGACATACAGGTAGATAGCAGGTAGATAGATAGATAGATAGATAGATAGATAGATAGATAGATAGACTAATAGACAGTTAGATAGATGGATAGATAGATAGGCAGACTGATAGACAGACAGGTAGATAGATAAAGAGATAGACAGATTAGATAGATAGATAGATAGATAGATAGATAGATAGATAGATAGATAGATAGATAGATAGATGGATAAACAGACACACAAATTAGATAGACATACAAGTAGATAGATAGACAGACAGATAGATATGCAGATAGATGAATACACTAATAGATAGTTAGAGAGAAAGATAGACAGACAGATAAAAAACACAGGTAAATAGGCAGATAGATAGCCAGATCAATAGACCAATAGGTAGATAGACAGAAAGATAGCAAGACAGACAGAAAGATAGATAGACAAATAAATGGCTAGATAGATTGACAGACAAACAAATGGACAGATAGACACACAGACAGACCAATAGACAGTTAGCTAGATATATGGACAAATAGATGAATAGGTGGAAAGACAAATAGACAGCTGGATAGATAGAGAGGTAGACAGATAGCTAGCTAGCTAAGCTAGAAAGATAAATAGATAGATAGACAGGCAGATATTTGGATAGATAGAGAGGTAGATAGAAAGATAGGCAGACAAACAGGTAGATACAAAGACAAATAGCCAGGTAGATCCATAGATAGAGAGACAGATAGATTGATAAGTAGATAGACATACAAAAGAAGTCTCCGTTGTGAGATGAAAGCTCTTGAATATTGTTTTGTGAATAAATATCCTTGTCCATAGCAGTCACACCTGTTTTTTATTTTTATTTTGTATTCATTTGTGGCCAGTGGCATTTTTATTGTTTTTATCTTAGATGTCTTTAGATAGACATACACATATACTAATAGGTAGTAAGATGGACAGATAGTCAGACAGATAGACAAATAGACAAGTAGGTAGGTAGATACATAGATAGATGGATAGATAGAAAGATAGACAGACAGACATATAGCCAGGTAGATAGATAGATAGATAGATAGATAGATAGATAGATAGATAGATAGACAGATAAACAGAGATAGATAGATTGATAGATAGATAGATAGATAGATAGATAGATAGATAGATAGATAGACAGACAAATACATTGACCGATAGATAGATAGATAGATAGATAGATAGATAGATAGATAGATGGCTAGAGAGATAGACAGACAGATAGACATTCAAACAGATAGACAAACAGAAAGATAGATAGATAGATAGATAGATAGATAGATAGATAGATAGATAGATAGATAGATAGATAGGCAAACACGCAGACATACGGATAGATAGAAATGTAGACAGATAACTAGATAGACAGACAGACAAATAGATAGATGGATGCATAGAGAAGTAGATAGAAAGATAGACAGGCAGACAGACAGGTAGATAGCGGGTAGATAGATAGATAGATAGATAGATAGATAGATAGACAGGCAGACAGACTAATAGACAAGTAGTTAGATAGATGGATAGATAGATAGATAGATAGATAGATAGATAGATAGATAGATAGATAGATAGATAGATAGATAGATAGGCAGACTGATAGACAGACAAATAGACAGGTAGATAGATAAAGAGACAGACAGACAGATTAGATAGATAAATAGATAGATAGATAGATAGATAGATAGATAGATAGATAGACAGGTAGATAGATTATAGATAGATATATAGATAGATAGATAGATAGATAGATAGATAGATAGATAGATAGATAAACAGATACACAAATTAGATAGACATACAAGTAGATAGATAGATAGACAGACAGATAGATATGCAGATAGACGAATACACTAATAGATAGAGAGAAAGATAGACAGACAGATAAAAAACAGGTAAATAGGCAGATAGCCAGATAGATAGACCAATAGGTAGATAGACTGAAAGATAGCAAGACAGACAGAAAGATAGATAGACAGATAAATGGCTAGATAGATTGACATACAAACAAATGGACAGACAGATAGATACATAGACAGACAAATAGACAGTTAGGTAGATAGATGGACAATGAGATGTATAGGTAGAAAGACAAATAGACAGCTGGATAGATAGAGAGGTAAACAGATAGCTAGCTCGCTAAGCTAGAAAGATAAAGAGATAAATAGATAGACCGGCAGATAGTTGGATAGATAGAGAGGTAGATAGAAAGATAAGCAGACAAACAGGTAGATACAAAGACAAATAGCCAGGTAGATCCATAGATAGAGAGACATATAGATTGATAAGTAGATAGACATACAAAAGAAGTCTCCATTGTGAGATGAAAGCTCTTGAATATTGTTTTGTCAATAAATATCCTTGTCCATAGCAGTCACACCTGTTTTTTATTTTTATTTTGTATTCATTTGTGGCCAGTGGCATTTTTTATTGTTTTTATCTTAGATATCTTTAGATTGACATACAAATAAACTAATAGGTAGTTAGATGGACAGATAGTCAGACAGATAGACAAATAGACAGGTAGGTAGATACATAGATAGATGGATAGATAGAAAGATATGCAGACAGACAGATAGCCAGGTAGATAGATAGATAGATAGATAGATAGATAGATAGATAGATAGATAGATAGATAGATAGATAGATAGATAGATAGTTAGTTAGATAGACAGACAGGTGGATATATAGACAGACAAACATATAGATAGGTAGACATAGACAGACTGATAAAGAGACAGGTAAATAGAATGATAGATAGATTGATAGATAGATAGATAGATAGATAGATAGATAGATAGATAGATAGATAAAGAGACAGGTAGATAGAATGATAGATAGGTAGACAGGTAGAGAGAGACAGATAGACAGACATCTATTCAAATGGACAGATGGACAGATAGCTAGCTAGATATGTAGATAGATAAATAGACTATTAGGTAGATAGATAACTATAGATAGATAGGCAAACACACAGATATATGGATAGATATAAATGTAGACAGATAACTAAATAGACAGACAGACAAATAGATAGATGGATACATAGAGAAGTAGATAGAAAGATAGACAGGCAGACAGACAGGTAGATAGCAGGTAGGTAGATACATAGATAGATAGATAGATAGATAGATAGATAGATAGATAGATAGATAGATAGATAAACAGATACTCAAATTAGATAGACATACAAGTAGATTGATAGATAGACAGATAAATATGCAGATAGACGAATACACTAATAGATAGTTAGATAAAACATAGACAGACAGATAAAAAAACAGGTAAATAGGCAGATAGATAGCCAGATCAATAGACCAATAGGTAGATAGACAGAAAGATAGCAAGACAGACAGGAAGATAGATAGACAGATAAATGGCTAGATAGATTGACAGACAAACAAATGGACAAATAGACACATAGACAGACAAACAGACAGTTAGCTAGATAGATGGATAAATAGATGAATAGATAGAAAGACAAATAGACAGCTGGATAGACAGAGAGGTAGACAGATAACTAGCTAGCTAAGCTAGAAAGATAAATAGATATATAGATAGACAGGCAGATAGTTGGATAGATAGAGAGGTAGATAGAAAATAGGCAGACAAACAGGTAGATACAAAGACAAATAGCCAGGTAGATCCATAGATAGAGAGACAGATAGATTGATAATTAAATAGACATACAAAATAAGTCTCCATTGTGATATGAAAGCTCTTGAATATTGTTTTGTGAATAAATATCCTTGTCCATAGCAGTCACACCTGTTTTTTAATTTATTTTGTATTAATTTGTGGCCAGTGGCATTTTTTATTGTTTTTATCTTAGATATCTTTAGATAGACATACACATATATTAATAGGTAGTTAGATGAACAGATAGTCAGACAGATAGACAAATAGACAAGTAGGTAGGTAGATACATAGATAGATGGATAGATAGAAAGATAGACAGACAGAGAGATAGCCAGGTAGATAGATAGATAGATAGATAGATAGATAGATAGATAGATAGATAGATAGATAGATAGACAAATACATAGACCAATAGACAGATAGATAGATAGATAGCTAGACAGATAGATAGATAGCTAGATAGATAGATAGATAGATAGATAGATAGATAGATAGATAGATAGACAGACAGATAGATAGATAGATAGATAGATAGATAGATAGATAGATAGATAGATAGATAGATAGATAGATAGGCAAACACACAGCTATATGGATATATAGAAATGTAGATAGATAACTAGATAGACAGAGAAATAGATAGCTGGATGCATTGAGAAATAGATAAAAAGATAGACAGGCAGACAGACAGGTAGATAGGAGGTAGATAGATAGATAGATAGACAGACAGGCCGACAGACTAATAGACATGTAGTTAGATGGATAGATAGATAGACAGACTGATAGACAAATAGACAGGTAGATAGATAAAGAGATAGACAGACAGATTAGATAGATAAATAGATAGATAGATAGATAGATAGATAGATAGATAGATAGACAGGTAGATAGATTATTGATAGATATATAGATAGATAGATAGATAAACAGATACACAAATTAGATAGACATACAAGTAGATAGATAGATAGACAGACAGATAGATATGCAGATAGACAAATACACTAATAGATAGAGAGAAAGATAGACAGACAGATAAAAAACAGGTAAATAGGCAGATAGATAGCCAGACCGATAGACCAATAGGTAGATAGACCAAAAGATACCAAGACAGACAGAAAGATAGATAGACAGATAAATGGCTAGTTAGATTGACTGACAAACAAATGGACAGATAGATAGACACATAGACAGAGAAATAGACAGTTAGCTAGATAGATGGACAATTAGATGAATAGGTAGAAAGACAAATAGACAGCTGGATAGATAGAGAGGTAGACAGATAGCTAGCTAGCTAAGCTAGAAAGATAAATAGATAGATAGGCAGATAGTTGGATAGATAGAGAGGTAGATAGAAAGATAGGCAGACAAACAGGTAGATACAAAGACAAATAACCAGTTAAATGTATAGATAGAGAGACAAATAGATTAATAAGTAGACAGACATACAAAAGAAGTGTCAATTGTGAGATGAAAGCTCTTGAATATTGTTTTGTGAATAAATATCCTTGTCCATAGCAGTCACACCTGTTTTTTTATTTTTATTTTGTATTAATTTGTGGCCAGTGGCATTTTTTATTGTTTTTATCTTAGATATCTTTAGATAGACATACAAATATACTAATAGGTAGATAGATGGACAGATAGTCAGACAGATAGACAAATAGACAGGTAGGTAGGTAGATACATAGATAGAGGGATAGATAGAAAGATAGGCAGACAGACAGATAGCCAGGTAGATAGATAGATAGATAGATAGATAGATAGATAGATAGATAGATAGATAGATAGATAGATAGACAGGTGGATATATAGACAGACAAACATATAGATAGGTAGACATAGACAGACTGATAAAGAGACAGGTAGATAGAATGATAGATAGGTAGACAGGTATAGAGAAACAGATAGACAGACATCTATTCAAATGGACAGATGGACAGATAGATAGCTATGTAGATAGATAAATAGACTATTATGTAGATAGATAACTATAGATAGGTAGATAGATAGATAGATAGATAGATAGATAGATAGATAGATAGATAGATAGATATATGCAGTAGATAGACAAATAGACAGAGAGATGGATAGATGGAGAGGTAGTGAGATAGCTAGGTGGCTGGCTAGCTAGCTAGCTAGATAAATAGAAAAATAGATAGATGGATAGCTAGACAGACAGATAAATAGACAGGTAGAGAGACAGACAGACAGCTATTCAAACTGACAGATGGATAGATAGAAAGATAGACAGAAAGATAGATAGACAGGTAGCTAGAAAGATAGATAGATAAATTGATAGATTGCCTATATAATTAGGAGGAGGATTAGGTGAACACTGGACATAAGTGGGGGCTGCACTAAATATATATACCAACTCTGAGATCACACTACAGTGGGGAAAGTGCAGGTTTCTTTATAGCTAAGTTACCGCTAAGTAAGTGTTCCATTCCACTTCCTTGCTGTTGGCCAAGTGTCATCATTCAATGTAATGTTTTACTATGATTTGCCCATTTTATTAAAAGAAAGTTCAATGATTAGAGTTCAATGAGCAGCGGTTCAATGAATCTTCTGTTTGATGATTAAATATAGACCCACATTCAGACAGATAGATAGACAAATAGACAGATAGACAGGTAGAGACAAATCAATGGGTAGCTAGATAGATAGACAAACATATATATACATAGATAAATAGGCAGAAATACATAGACCTGTAGATAAGTAGATAGATAAACAGGTAGACAGATATACAGGTTGATAGACAGACAAATGGAGAAATAGATAGATAGATAGATAGATAGATAGATATATAGATAGATAGAAGACAGACAGATAGACACACACACAAGTAGACATAGTTAGATAGACATACAGGCATATAGACAGACAGACAGATAGATATAGCAATATATATGCAGATGGATGGATAGATACATAGATAAACTGACAAATAGCTAGACACACAGATAGGCAGACAGGTACACAAACAGGAAGACAGCTAGACAGATAGATGAATAGATAGACAGACAGCTAGATAGATGGATAGATAGATACATGCATACATAAAAGCATAAGCAAATCAACAATCAGCCAGGACGCCCTGCCATTACTCCCTGTGTATGACAACCATATAATATAGCAAAATTTTCTGCAGGATGAATTACAAAAAGAATTTATACACACAGATATCTTCCAAATTCATATGAATCTTGTCCCCTTTTGAGAAGTACTCTGGCCTTCTTTTCCTGCAGATGAATTTCACATTGAATTTCTTTTTACTTCTATTGCAAGATTTGACATAAACACTACTTGTGCATTATAGTTTCATTTGCTACTTCTCTTAGTGTCAGTACAAGTTCATCAAGCAGAACCAGAAACTACGTAATGCATTCCTAGAAACAAAGAGAAACAATACAAGTGCTGACATGGTTAGTTCTGATCCTAAAAGTAGTAAAAGGAAAAGGTATATTTATATCCAGTGAAGATACAGGATTTTTTTCTGTAATTATTTATTTATGCAGTAACAAAATATATTGATAGAACTGCACTTGTGAGCTGTAGTTCCTGCATCATGGTGAAGTTTTACTCAGGTATGTCAGAAATTAATCATACAATTCTGTCAGGAAAGATTACAGAAGGCTTGGGAAAGGCAACATCACTAGGATATGGAGTGCAGAGACACAGGTGGTGCCCTGGTAAAGCATGATGCACTGCGGAGGATTTAAATTACATTCTGTGACAGTTCAATTTCAACTGAGTAGAGAACTACATGAGCTGGAGGCAATTAGTATCTGGAATGCAACTTGACCAATGATGCTGTAATTCTGGCTGGCTGACTTTATTATCTGCTTCAAATATCTGCTTCAAAGTGGGAAAACATCAGATCTACCTTCGAACCAAGGCCCTCACATTCAAATGCAGTATTTAACTTAAAGTGTCAGAAGCACTTTATTTTAAAATAAATTAAGCATGAGATATAAGTCCATGACTTTTAGAGCTACTGGAGCTGACCTGAGTTCTAGAAAAGGACCATCTGGATGCCAGAGTAAATCTTGATTACAGATCAGCTCAGGACATTTTGTTTGGATATAGATATACTCCATTTTCTTTCCTGGTAGTGACAGGTTACTGAATTCTGTGATGTAGCTTGTAACTAGTATGCAAAAGTATGAATTTATGGTAGAATACTGTATCACACATTCATGCCCACTTACAGAATGGCAATGTTTACAGCCTCCATTATTACACTGTTCACTGTTTGTCAGGCTTGTTTGTATTTTTCTTTTTCTATTTATTTGGTAATAAGGTAAATATTCTTAAATACTGTACCATTACCAGTTAAAGTCAGGAAGCCATTACACAATTCAAAGTACAGGAATGGACGTGCATAAGATGTAGAGGTGTTATGGTAAACTACAAAACAGTAATATAAGTTGTGGGTATTTGTCATAAAGCAAACAAAATTTTTATATCACAACTATGCAATTGCTCTCCTCTCATGGTGAGTAGACGTAACTAGTTTTTCATTCCCATAAGCTTAAACCTATCACTCCTAATGACAAGTTAAAATCTATTACTCCTAATGATGACTTAAAATCTATCTCTCCTTTTGAAAAGTTAAAATCTATCACTCCTAATGATGACTTAAAATCTATCACTCCTATTGACAAGTTAAAATCTATCACTCCAATTGACAAGTTAAAATCTATCACTCCTAATCATAAGTTAATCCTAATCATTTTCACATCCACAAAATGTAGCACTTATCACATCTCCTAGTGGGGTATCATCCTTTCTAGGGAGGGGAGTTGCTGTCAGGCATACCTCTCAACATCTAAGCAAAAGAATTTCAGATAAAGCTAAAAATAAGGGGGACCAAGGACTAAAATCAGGAACAGGTTTTAAATGTTGCTCTTATAAACTTGTATTAGCTTCCATTTTCTGAAACACATGAAGCCTGAAACTCAATTTTTTATCTGACATTATTTACTTAAGCAATAACCCACGCCTGGGTGTGGGTAATGCTGGATTTACCCACAGTTGGTGTGGTTTGGTAATGAGGGCGAAGCCCGAGTGGCCAAACAAAGACAACGGTGGGTAAATTCAGCATTACCCACACCCAGAAGTGGGTTATTGCTATTATACAATGACATTATTTAAGAAAACAAATACTTACTTTTCTTACATAATGGCATTGTATAATGCCTCCATGCTGCCCTTCCGCAGCTGTCTGGTATTCTGTGGCAGTTCTTATGTACTGCACATGCGTATGCTTACACAGTACATCAGAGCTGTGGGTGGAAGCAACGGAGAAAGCAAGATCTCCGTTGCTTTTTAGAAAGTGTCTCGCTATGTTAAAGGAATTTAACATAGTGAGACAGCTTTAAAAAAAGCAACGGAGATCTTGCTTTCTCCATTGTTTAGAAAGTGTCTCACTATGTTAAACTCCTTTAACATAGCGAGACACTTTCTAAAAAGCAACGGAGATCTTGTGTTCTCTGTTGCTGTAAAAAAAAAAAAAGACTTATACTAATGGAAAAAGTCCGGGCGACCGGACCTTTTTCCATTAGTATAAGTCTGATTTACAAAGTGCACGCTGACCAATCAGCATGCACGTTTTGGAATATTAATGAGGGATCATTGTATAATAATAATTTATAAATCCTTGAGCTCCTTTTGTATTTTTCCCATTTCATCCTAGTTGCTCTTCCTGCATACCACACTTTTTTGTCATCAGTTTTATTCATGCTAGCACACTTCCTCGGTTTCCTCATCTGATTTTTTTCTTGGGATTTCCTCCATCACTTTAGTTTAGATTTATCCTTTTTTCAGTCTTTACCCATTCATTTAGTGGTGTCCTATTTTCAGTCAGTATGTTCCCTGGTGCTTTCTTGATATACTTTTCATTCGGACACGTGCATGGTCTAATAAGTCTCTCTCACTCATTTCCACTGCCTGGACTTTTTTCTGACCTCTTCTCTCCTCAGAACCTCTCTTACATATGGCTCTACTCTTCATCTTTCCTCAATGATGTAACTTTATCTATTCCTTTAATTTCTCCCTTTTCTCCCTCTATGTACCAAGTTTCTCTCATTCATCATGAAATCATGTATCTCTTTTTGTTTCTGCCTGTTATGTTCCTTTGCTCTTCACTCCTGTCTTTTAGTCTTGTAGTTACATTATCAACTGCTCTATCTTTAGCTTGCCCTGCATATAGTCTTCCTCGTTCTATAAGGAACCTTGAGAAAGACCTTTCCTCATCTTCATCTGGTGCATCAATGTTCCTTCTCATTCAGTTCCTCCAATACAGTGGGCTTCATCACTTCTTCATCTCTGATATCATTTGTTAACACTGACTGTTCCTATGATTTAAAAGTAATTAAAACACCTCCTTGACATTCCTCTAGATACACAGGTATAGTGAACACGCAGACAGAAATACAATTTAGTTGCCAATAAGACAACATGTAAACAATCGTCAGATTAGCAGTTAAGTGCTTTCATCCAAAGCAAAGGGCTTTATCAAAACTACAATCATAACTTAAAAGGATAAATATATACACAGTTCAATTAATGTTAATTCAAAAAACATTCAATCAAATAATTTAAGCAATTAAAAATAATCAGACTTGACGAATTCTCTCATAAAAGCATTACTATCATATTTGCACACATTGTGTGCGATCATGTCACACAAAGTAACTTTTGTATCTTAAAACACAAAAGTCCTTCTTTTTCCCAAGAAGGTATTTTGGTTACTTTTGAAATTTCAGTTGAACTCCAGTTCTTTTGTAGTGGTCTTCCTGTGATTTCACATCTTTTTATATAAACATGTCTCCAGTGAAAATAACCCTGAGTTCTTTAGGTTGTTCATCTTTGGGTTGCAGTTAGTGTAGATCAGAGTTTGTAATATACCTTAAAGAAGTAGTGAGCACGTGCAAGCAATTCTGCCATTTTGAGTGAGCAGTCAGAGTGAAAGCATCCATGTGTGTAGCAGTCAGTTAGTTCACTTAGGTTTAATGTTCCAGTCATCCATCCTCATGTGTTTGTGTGTAATAAACTACTTATATGAACACCCAAGCCTCATCATCTTATTTAGATACACAAGATGAGTGACTTAGTGTCAAAATGGGATCCAGAGACAAATCCATGTGGCATGCAGTTAGAAATGGAGAAATATACAGGAGTGGGTCATCCAAAGCTCAAACAACTCACAAACAGGTGAGAAACAATTCCCAGGTACTAAAACTCACTTAAATGATTTTTTAACAATGAATATAAAACGAAGCATTCAAACACTCAAAACAATTTTCTAAATAAACAAGATGTCTGAAACTGTGACATATTGATAAAAATATTCAAAATAATTATGAAAACACTGAAACAGTATCTGAATCATATAACATGTACAAAAAAGAGAAAACAACTGTATTTTTCACTATGTACTACTTTTTCGCATTAACTAAAGTTATTCGAAGTATCTGAAGTGTGAAAGTGTTGGCAACTATGTGCTGTATTACAATTTAGTTATTTAGCAAAGTACAGTCATTACAAAGAGATTATTGTACATTTAAATACTATTTCAAGTGCCTGGTGTGTGTGTGTGTGTGTGTGTGTGTGTGTGTGTGTGTGTGTGTGTGTGTGTGTGTGTGTGTGTGTGTGTGTGTGTGTGTGTGTGTGTGTGTGTGTGTGTGCGCGTGTATGTGTGTGTGTGTGTGTGTGTGTGTGTGTGTGTGTGTGTGTGTGTGTGTGTGTGTGTATTTGTATGTTCATACATAATTACAAGGAACAAGACTGCACTGTGCTTAAACATAATTTGTTGGCAATAGCAGAAGGATTTTGTAAACCTGGTCCTCTTGTGATTGATAAAAATATTGCAGAACATTGGAGAGTGTTTAAGCAAGAGTAAGATGTTTTTGTTCAGGCTGCTTTTTCTGCACGTACAAAAACATTTATTCTGCTTAATTTAGCTGGGTCAGAAGCCATTGAGAGAGAGCATTTCTTTGTGTATGCACCTCCTGTGTTTGCAGCGGAGGGGGGAACTGCCATATTGTTGTACCGTCTGAAATGCAGAAAGATCCTGAGTGCTGAAAACATAAATTTAGAGAAATGTGTAACCCCTAAATGAATATTACAATGGAAAGGCACTTATTTTACAGAAGAGATCAAAAGCCTGGTGAAACTTTTGTAGCATATATAACCGACTTGAGAAATAAGGCTAAAATGTGCAGATATGGTGATCTGAAAGATGAGTTGATAAAATAAAAGCTTGTGTATGGTGTTAATAATGATGCAGTGAGAAAAAATTTGCTTTGAGGCAGTGATTTAATTTTAAATAAGGCCATTGAGATTTGTCAAATATATGAGCTTACAGAAAAGCATATGAATATGCTTACAAATGAGAGAATCTTGATGAGTGGATGGGAAATAGGAAATACACCCCGGGATCACTTCTGTGTCTCTGCTTGACAGTGCCACAGGAAAATAACTTTCTTGGGTGGCGTAAGCCATGGAACCTTGCTGGCTAGGCTTACGTAGGCCCTTGGGCCGATAGCCTTGTACCTACCTATGAACCTATGTGGCTTCTTCTAGTGTCAATGTAGATAGTATGGAGCATGAGGTTAAAAGATACAGGCCTAAGAGTGTGATTCCTATAAAACCCAGAACAGCTTTGGTAAGGCCTAGACTACATGCAGCAAAGTACAGGGGTGACTCAGCAAAACCTGTAGCCAGCCTCATAGAAAACTGTCATAATTGTGGTGGTAACCATGAGCCCAAACAAGAAAAGTGCTTAGCTTTTGATCAGTAATGCCACAAATGTAAAAAGTGGAATAATTTAAAAAGGATTTGTAAATCAAATAGGGCACATTTTGTTATTAAAAGAGCGGTTTCAAAAACCAAGTTAATCAATTAGAAATCTGTGACGTTACTTTTTATGATGATGGTGTGTCAGTGCAATAGATTTGTGGGCAAAAAGTGAAATATTTTGTACTGTTTGGATTACTAGGAGACCTGCAGAGCTCAAAGTAGATACCGGCTCAAGCTGCAATGTTATGCTAGAGTCACAGCTGGACAACAACATGATCTGGCAAAGTGTGTGAAGCTTGTTGCTTATGGTGGTGAAGAAATACAAACCGAAGGCTTAGTAGTGTTTTCATCCTACTCTGCTGGGAACAGCTATGACTTACAGTTTTACATAGTCAAGGGACATGTCCAGTCATTATTAGGCCTCAGAGACAGTGTGAAGATGGGACTGCTTTCATTTAACAAAGAAGTCCACCATGTAAGCTTGAATGAGAACAGCTGAAATTTCATCGAAACAATTTTTTCTGAGTATGCTTATATTTTTGAAGACAAACTAGGCAAATTCCCAGTTGCGTACTCCATGAAGTTAGACCATGAGATAAACCCAGTCATCAGACTAGCACAGAAAGTTCCAGTAGCTATGCAGAACACAGTCAAAGCTGAGCTAGATAGAATGATGCAGTTAGGAGTAATTTGTCCAGTAGAAGAACCAACTGAATGGGTATCCTCCATGGTAATAGCTCACAAGAAAAGCTCAGATGATATCTGAATATGTATTGTTCCACGAAATTTGAACAAAGCACTGAAAAGACCCCATCATCCTATGTGCACTGTCAAGGAAGTTGTTCCTTTCATGCCAAATGCCACTGTTTTTTTCTGTCTTAGATGCAAAAAGTTCATTTTGGAAGATTTTGCTTGATCAAAAATCTTCATTGCTAACCATATTCATTGCGCCATTTGGAAGGTACAGATTTCTGATGATCCCATTTGGAATAAATTCTGTCAGTGAAGTCTTTTCAGTGCGCAATGGAACAATTTTTTTCTGGCTATCCATGTGCTATAATTGTAGATGATATTCTTGTAGGAGGCAATGGTGAAGTCAAACATGATAGAAACCTCAGGAAAGTTCTGAAATGTGATTGTGAAGTGAGTCTTAAGTTGAATCCTCATAAATGTAAATTCAGGCTAAGTGAAGTTACTTATGTGGGTCATTTGTTTACCATTTCAGGCTCATGAGAGGCCCTCCTCTCTAAAGTAAACTGGAAATTCCTTACCCAGCTCCCACTAGAAGAAGCAGGCCTAGATGTCAACTCCACCTTCCTTAGCATCTTAGACTCACTTGCGCCCCCTCGCAAAGTCTGAATTAAGTCCACCATATCTTCCTGCTTTCAAAAGACACTCGTACCCTTATGATACCTAGAGACCAACTATGGAAAAAATGGTCACAAACTAAACTCCCTGCAGACTTACTAAAATATAAAAAACTCAGAAATCTGACAGAAAATACGCATAAAGATAAAAAGGACATCTATAACAAACCTCCCACATCCCTAAAATCCAATCCTAAAAAAATTCTGGAACTCTATTAACTAAATATTACATCTTGGTAATCTTAGCTCCCCCAATCCATGCCCAGACAAGACATCTGAAGAAACTGCCACTATATTCAATAACTATTTTATCGATTCAACTCTACTACTAACATCTCCAACTTTTCCGAACCTACTCCAAATACTATCTCCTCAGATACGTTCTCCCTCAAACCTGTACCTACTAGCTACATCAAAACTCTGCTCTCTAAATTAAAACCATGCTCAGCATCAGCTGACAATATTCCTTCCACTTTTCTTCTACTAGCAGCTGACTCTCTTGCTCTCCCTGTATCTATCCTAATGAATCACTCTATCTCTGAATCTAATGTCCCTTCCATCTGGAAACAATGCTACACTCTACCTATACACAAAGGAGGTAACTCCTCTGATATCTCCAACTTTAGACCTATCACTATCCTCTCCCCTCTTTCTAAAGTACTAGAAAAATGTATTCATAAACAAGTTATGCAGTATCTAATACAGGAAAATCTGCTTACACCTACTCAACATGGCTTCAGACCCAAACATAGCACCATTACAGCTTTATTATCCTTCCTCAACACTGTATCTATAGCCATGGATGACCATAAACTTATTTCTTGCCTATTCTTGGACCTCTCAAAAGCTTTCAACACTGTCTCACACTCTCTTCTGCTGCACAAACTGCATAACCTCAACTTATCCTCTGATACTGTTGCATGGTTCTCCAGCTACCTTACTGATAGATCTCAATGAGTGAGATGGCACTGTGCACTCTCCCCTCATCTCCCTGTCAAAATGGGTGTACCTCAAGGGTCTGTCCTAGGGCCTTTACTTTGTAATATCTTTACTAATCAGCTCTATACCTCCTGTCCTCAGTCATTTTTAGTGCAATACACAGATGACTCTGCAGTCATCACCACAGCCAACTCTCCTTCTAAGCTCTTCTCAGCTACTCAGGCATATTTTAACTTAGTTGAAACATGGCTCTCCAAAAATCAGCTCATCCTTAACCCTAAAAAAGCAAAGCTGTTACTCTTCCTACCTAAAAAGTTCAACAATATTAAACCCTCCTTCTCCATACAATCCCTTAATAACACTCCCATTCAGGTAGAATCCAGTACTAAACTATTAGATGTAACCATCGACGATCAGCTTAAATTTGACTTGCACGTTAATAACTGTATCAAAAAAACACATTCAAAACTAGGGTTCCATTACCGTGACAAGAAACTCCTTACCTCTGAAGCCAAGATTACACTCTCTCTTGCCTACCTTCTACCCAGTCTAATGTACAATTCTCAAATTCTCACAAATCTTAACTCAGCACTCCTGACCAAACTCAAATCTACCTACAACAAGCTAGCTAGATTTACTGCCCAACAAACCTACAAATCCCATCACTGTCTCTCTAAAACACCTAAACTGGCTTGAATTACCCCACCGGCTTCTTCTCTCTCAGCTCCAGATCATCCATGCTATCCTATACCAGCCTTCCTACTGCCCAGCACTATCCCCTATTATCTCCCATTATTCTACCCCCAGACCTCTCCAAAGCTCTAACCAAGACCTACTACAAATCTACAAACCCAAGTCTAAATTTGGATGCAACATGTACAGCTATCACCCCACTATTGCTTGGAATAGGCTCCCACTAGAAATCAGGATCCTTACACATCCTAAACAATTTAAGACAGCCACCAAAGAGCACTTTAAAAGTCACTAGTCCTGCCACTGCACTGTCCCTCCTTAACATCCCCTACTTCTCACACCTTAATCTACTTTCTGCCCTTAACTCACTCTACTCACTAGCTCTCTCTAATCTTCCTTGACTACTCTTTCTACTGTCTTCTAAAATCTATTAAGCAAATTGCCTCAGAGAAACATTCTATTGTAATTGTCTTGCCTTCATGCAACTACATCATGATAAAACTGGGCTTTTGTAACCACTTACCCCAAAAACTATATTCATCTTAATGACATATTTCTTTTAGTTTTGCTATACTGCTGATTATTGACACTGTATAACACTATATTGCTGCTTAATGCCTTGTAATAATCCTGTAACATTGCTGTTTAATGAAATTGCTTTTTCCTTTTTTAGGCAAGGCTCAAATTCTAAACCTACCACCCTAGAACACCAAAAAGGAAAAAAAACTAAGGGTAATGCTGCTCAATGCCAGAAGTCTCGCTCTCAAGATGCATGCACTCTCAGGCCCTCTTCAATATGGAGAACGAATCGATGTCTGTGCTGTGACAGACTGTTGGTGGCTCCTCCCTGAGACCCCAGCACCCACAGGTTTCACCTCTCATATCATGCTCTGACCCCAAAAAACAAAAACACCAAGAAAGGAGGGGAAGGGAGTCCACACCTATACACATGTTGGTGGCAATGCACTCCATGCATCATCCATGCACGATGCATCGGGAACCATCCAGGTGCAATTAACCATAGAGCAAACATGCTAGTCAATCTCAGGCATCAAACTCAGACCCCTCTCAAACTCACTGGGCCTTCATTGAAAACATTAACAATATAGGGGTTCTCCACATACCAACAAATACCATAGACTCCTACTTCTACTACTACCCTACACTCTAGACTCCTAACACTCCCGACTCCTCAGACCTAAAGATTCAACTCATTCACCATCCCTGCACACATGGAACAACAACCATCTCAACAGAAGGATAAACATATTTGATGCATCATCATTCATCACACCCGAACATGGGTGACACTGTCAGACACCGTCCAATCTAGGTGAGATCAGATCATAAACATATCTCCCTCCTAGCTGGAGGTCCTCGTCCAAAAGAACAAAAAAAAAACTTCCACAAAAAAAACTTCTCAAAGCCGGACACTTCTAAAAACTACTGTGGTCTGGTTTAAAAACCCTGTAAGGGCCAACCTAAAAGTACAAATGCCGTCTCCAAAAACACAAATGCCTTCTACCAACACCTACAGGACTGCATGGATCAGGCAATGAAAAAAAAAAAAAGAAGACTCTGTACCAAAAGGCAAGCATCAGTCTGGTGACCCCAGCCATAAACAAGCTCTACAACAAAGGAGGAAGCTACTACAAGATAGAGAAAAAAAAGCACAAAAAAGAAAGAAAAAAAAAAGAAAAATAAGAAAGAAAATAAAAAATCATCCAATAAAAGGAGAAAGAAAAATCACCAAGGACTCTAATCTAAAAAGAAGATCATTCTTTAGCTATAGAAACCTCCTAGGAACTACTCTAAATATGCTGCTAACCTCCTCAGAAATGATAGAAAAATTACTGAACCATTCACACACATACACACATTACTACATTGACAGGGTCAGTGTCCCCCAAACCCCCCTCCCCCCAAAAAAGGATAGATATCTATTCCAAATTGTAGCCCCCCCCAATTTCCAACGAGGTGCCCACTGAACTGCAAACACAAAAGCCACAGCACCAGACCCACCAGATGGTGTCCTCACCCATGGGACCCTATGGTGAACCCACATGTCCCAGGGAGTATCACAGAGATAGCCTCACCACAGTATCTCACTACACATACTGGTGAGCTGTGGTGCTTGGTCATGCCCATAAGGGATTCATAACCCAAGTCCCTATAAACTGACTCTCATTACAGACAGCCCCCTGAAGCAAAAGCCTTGGATGCTTAAGCTTTGGGATCATAAATAAACTCATAAGAGGAAACAAATGGAACTTGGAAGACTTTGTTCCCAACCAGTTTGGCTTTGGCAGCAACCTTGTTTGGCTTTCCTTTGGCTTGACGAAAGGCTTTTGAGACAAGGCTGTAATTTGATGATCATCAGAAAGGCAGTCAACCCAGCCTACCTGCATACAGCAAACAACGACCCCACAACACAGATCATCGAAAAAGCTTGAATGTAAACCATAAAATCACTCATCATCTATCTCATCATTGCAAACTGAACCCACAGGGTCAACCAGCCTGGCCCAGTTGACAGAAGATGTCTGTACTCCAAGCCAGGTCCAAAGTCCTCCCCACAGGGGAAGTCCCAGGTCTGTCACGCAGGCCTTTCTAACTTTTCTGAAGCACAAGCAAACATTAAGGGGAAAGTTTTTGCAATGACTGCAACTGCATGGCTGTAAAGTGAAGACATCTGGAGAAATACATGCATGGTACCCTACCAGATGAAAACACTCACAGAAGAGAAATACCTCTCAAAGATCCACCAAATAGTCATAAGAGCCATGGCCAAAAGTTATAGTAAAACATAATATGCATATAATTAGGCAACCAAAAGTCTACAGACTAGTAGCAGAGGCATGAGCAATCCACTGACAGAATCAGTCATCAGGGACATGGTTGCCCAAGTAGTGTTTAAGTTTTTCGTAAATATTTCATGACATCAATTCTGAACCCACCTAAAACGAAATCACTCTTCATCCACATTCACATCTAGATCAAGGTCAAGATCAATCATCAAGACTCATACTGCCCTAGCTGCCTCATACAATACAAACCCCATTGAGAGTAAGATGCCAAAACAATCTCACTTGAAAAGGCCCCAAGTGACCTGTCAAAAGGATAAAGGGCCAGTAAAAGATAAAAAGGATGGCCGAGTCAGTAAAATATATCGCTATCTCAGACCATTTGCTGAATCAGCTTCATCTCAAAAAATACCTTTGTGACAAGTGCATGACATCAAAGAATATTATCTACCCAACTCAAAATAAAATGCTGGATCTCAAAAACATTCACCCTCAGAGCCACAGAGCTGAGCTATAAATAGAGATCGTTGAGGGACAGATTCATGACCCCCGCTGGAACGACAGAGGAAGAATCCTGGCACTCACATGAGGCAGAGCACCTACTGGTATTGTTCAAGAGGAATCTTGACCAATGGATGGGGGATCTAATGAATATAGACTAATTAGGAGATAGCTCAGTATAATCAGAGGTGCATAGATGAACCTATGATATCAGAATACAGAAAAATGGAAGCTTGGGTTACATTAAAACTAAACTAATGGCCCTATAATGAAAATTGTATATATGTTGGAGCTTTTCTCCCCAGGCCTCAGCTGAAAAAGGGCTCTTCATCTCAGTTGGACAATCCCAGTCAACAAATGTAAATAAATAAAATAAACACATAAATTATGACAAGATCCATCCAAGTAAACAGCAATTCTTGAGATGCCAGCTCCAGATGATGTCCAAGCCCTACAAAGTTTTCTTGGCATGGTCAACCTTTTAGGCAAGTTCATTCCAGATTTGAGTCAACTTTAAGTACTGCTCAGAGAGCTGACACACAAAGATGTAACCTGGTCCTGGTCAGAACAACACCAAAAAGCATTTGATGTCCTGAAGCAGAAAATTGCCAGTCCACCTACATTAAGTTACTATGATCGTCACAAAGCAGTAACTCTTCCCTGTGATGCTTCAAAGTTTGGTCTTGGTGCATTCATTCTTCAAGAGGGTAGACCAGTAGCCTATGCCTCTAGAACTCTTATGCCCAGATGGAGAAAGAACCCTCGGCAATTGTATTTGCATGTTTGAAGTTCCATGATTATATTTTTGGCTGACATATCCAGATTGAAACTGACCTCCGACCTCTAGTCAGCATTTTGAGAAAGCCAATGCACACAGCTCCTGCAAGATTGCAATGCGTGATGCACAAATTGCAGAAGTACAATTTCAATCTTGTTTACACAAAAGGCAAACTTCTTTATTTTGCTGATACTTTATCCCGATCACCCAGGAAAACCACAGAACAGAATGAAAATGAGCAACCTGATTTTGAAGTCATGGAAGTGAAAAGTTTTTCTTCTGCTTAGAACTCACACAGCTTCAGATCCAGTTATTCAGAGGCTCAACCACTTTATTAGTCAGGGGTGGTCTTCAAAGCAATTTCATTTACCAGTAGATGTGCAGCAGTATTTTCCCTACAGAGATGAGATTTTGCCAGACAATAGCATCATCATGAAAGGTCCAAAAGTGATTGTTCCAAAATCCTTACACCAAGAATACATTAAGATGTACTGTGGCCAGCCAGGAACTGATTCTACCAAAACTAGGGTGAGAGGTCTAGTATTTTGGCCATGTCAAAACATATTGGGAAATAACTCTCTTCTGGTTCTGTATGTAATAGTACCAAACCGTATTGACAAAAAGAACCACTTCAGTTAAACCAGATTCCTGAACTACCTTGGTCCACAGTAGCCACAGATATCTTCGAGTGGAATTGTTAGTATACTTTTATTCAAATTGGTTTGAGATCGACCTGCTTCCTAAATTAACATCTACTACTGCCATTACTAAGTTGAAGAGACATTTTTTTTTGTCCGTGGTAGTTACACACAGGACAATGATGCACAGTTTACAAGTCAGCAGTTCAAAAGATTTGCTGAAACGTGGGACTTTGTTCATACTACAAGTAGTCCTGAATACTTGCAGTCAAACGGTTTGGCTGAATATGCAGTTCAAAGTACAAAACAGCTGTTAGAGAAATCCAAATCTGATAATACCGATGTTTTTCTAAAGTTGCTTAATCTCAGAAACACTCCTCCTCATGATAATCTGCTTGGTTCACCTGCCCAAAGACTTATGTCAAGACAAACCAGAACCACACTATCAAACAGTAAGAATTTGTTGTGCTAAAAACAACAAAGCAGTAAAACCTCAACTTGTAAAAAACTGCTTGTCCCAAAAGTCCTACTATGATAAGACCAGCAAACCACTCACTCCATTAAAAAAGGAGAGATAGTGAGGATGCATACAAGAAAAGGATTTGATAGGATTGGACTTGTGAAAAATTTGTGTAAAGAAACAGGATTGTATATTGTGGAATCGTAAGGAATGGAATTTAGGTGGAATTGGAAACATTTACTACCAGTGTCCCAGCCAGTGTTACAGCATCTTGCCTGTAATGGAGTCTCTAATTCTGAGTGATTTGTCCAATGTTCCTCTTCCAGAGAGCATTCTATCAGCTATTCCTGTTCCTGAAGATATCCCTGAATCTCCTAAACAGAACATTCCCAAGTGACTGTCCCTGTTGCTAAACCCAGTTCTATTACATTACGAGGTCAGGTTGTATCTCAAGACCTAGTCCCAGAAATACGGCAACCTGGACATGATTGTTGTTTTGTTTATTATTGCCTGTATAATTTGCATGCCTATTCAAATGCCATTGTCAATGTGAGACAGATCAGTCAAAGAGGGAGGATGTAAATCAGAGTGTGTGATGTACCTTTAAGAAGCATTCCAGTCAGTGGGCATGTGCATATAAGTACTGAGCATGTGCAAGCAAGAGTGCCATTTTGAGTGAGCAGACAGAGTGAAAGCATGTATATGTGTAGTAGTCAGTCAGTTAGTTTGTTTAAGTTTAATGCTGTGTCATCTGTCCTGATGTGATTGTGTGTAATAAACTACTTAAATGAACACCCAAGCATCATCATATTATTCAGATGCACAAGACAAGCGACAATTAGGTCCATAATGTCTTTGTACCTGCCCCTCCCAAGTATCTGCAAAGACCCAAGCAACATTCCTAACTCTAATACAGAAGGGGCTGAACTTTTTTGCTTGTGTACTTTGATTACTAAATAATTATCATCTATTTTATTCTTCTGATTTTGGAATATAATTATAATTGATTGAATTATAAAATGGCTTCAATGCAACAGTACATATTAAGTGAGTTGGAAAGTTCTAGGGCTCAACAGACTAATAAAGTGTAAAGCCATACTAAATAAACTAGCAATCAAAAGATTTAGCATAGAATTACTATAAGAAACCAAACTTAAAATAAATTCTCACGCTCTGTAAGCATCTGCTGTAAGTGGAAGGAAGTTATATCAGCAGTAGAAGATTAAAAATAGAAAGTTGTGGATTTCGGATCATAGAAAAGATAAACAGGTTGGTTAGATGGTGTATATGCAAGTACAAACTGCACACGTCACTGTTCACTTGTCGATTTTATGGACCCAAGCAGGAATGTTTTGTACCATTTAAAGAATCTGAAATAGTTCTGGATGAGTTAGGGACAGGACTGTTCCAACAATGCTAGGTGGAAAGGTATTCTGCTAGACAATATTCCAATGGGGGGACAGAGGTTAAAGAGGGATCTAGGGATCCAATGTAACTTTCATAGATTCACAGACAGTTACTAGGCATGTGGTTGAGAAAATTATTGTAGGGCCTTGCCCAACTTCTCAAAGCATGGTCTGGGAGTTACATAGTAGGGAAGCAGAGACTGAGGGAATCAAACTCTGAACTACAAAAAATAGTTTGTTAACAGTTTATAGCTTTAATCCTCTGTGTTCTTTGAGAAAAGGACTCTCATAAATGATGTGGATACTCTACAAAAGGGCCTTACAGAAACAGATGCTTGGTGCCAGAGCCATGGGCTCAAGCTCAATGCCAAGAAATGTATTGTTATCCCCTTTGGGAAAAAACATGTATCCATGAATTACCATATAGGTGGCAGTACACTAAACACAGAAAGTGTGATAAGAGACTTAGGGACACAGGTGGACAGTGGTCTCACCTTTGATAACCACATCACCACAGCAGTCAGGAAATCCTTCTATGTGGCACACCTCATCACGAAGGGCTTTTCATCCAGAAAACAGGAGGTCATTGTCCCACTGTACTCATTCCTCATTAGACCCATTATAGAATACAACGCCCCATTTGGTATGTACCTCTCAAGACATCTGCAACAACTGGAAAGGCCTCAGAAATACCTCACTAAAAGAATCACAGGCCTAAAGCAGATGCCCTATGCTGACCGCCTTAAAAAACTCCAGCTATACTCTGTTGCATATCGTCTACTCAGAGGCGATCTCTGCTTAACATACAAGGCCATGTCAAACCCAGAGCTGTTGGACATGCTACACTTAAAGAAATCCCAATCCCTCAGAGCAACACGCTCCAGGGATCTAAACCTTGTCATCACAATAAACAAAACATGTTGGAGGGATAGGTTCCTGACCCAGAGACTCCCCAGACTCTGGAATACATTGCCCATACATGTCAAGCAGAGTGCCTCTTTGGACCTCTTCAAGAGGAACCTTGACGATTGGATGGGAGAAAGGAAATTCACCCCAGGGATCACGTCAGTCGCCCTGCTAGACAGGGGTCCAGGAAAGTAAATAATGTGGGATTAAATAGCCAGGGAATTGTTATTGCTAGGCTTGTATAGGCCCTAGGGCTGATAGCCTAGTACCAACCTATGAACCTATGAACCTATGAACTGGAATATGGACTTCCAATTATTGCAGCTGCCTGTGCCACAGATATCACATTAATTCAGATAGAGTACAAAATGTACTTATACCAGGAGTTTCAATGCTGGTATTTGGTCACATCTAGGGTAAAACTGTAACACAAATTAATATGCTGTGGTGTCAACGTGTAACATTGCAGAAAAGCTAAAAACATTCAAATAAGTCCACAGGCCAAATGCAAAATAGCACACTTCAAGCTTCGATAGCAGGCAAAACAACCACGGCCTATATCCTCCTTTACCAGAGTACAAAAGTATTCACCATTTGTTCTTTAATCAGCTCAAGATCTTGCAAGACCAAAGCCAAATGCTATTTGATGAGTATTTCATTAATAAGACACGGAATAGTTTGTGGTATACAAAATTATGAATCAAGCGCAGGCTTTTAAGAAAAAATACAGCTGAATTTTAAAAAAAAATGTGGTTGAGTGTGGCGTAAGTGAAATTAGAACTACAGTTAAGAGTTAAACATGAAAGTGTGTGCATGTGCGTGTGTGTGTGTGTGTGTGTGTGTGTGTGTGTGTGTGCGCGCGCGCGCACGCGCGTGTGCATATACAAAATAAAATGTGCATCAAACAAGACTGAAATGAATATTAAAGTGAAAATGATTTAACAAATGGACAAATGACAATACCTTACAATGGTAATACAGACACATACTAGCTAAGACAGAGAGAAAGGACCATCATCATCTTTCGGCTGTTCCCGTTAGGGGTCGCCACAGCGGATCATCTGTTTCCATTTCTTCCTGTCCTCTGCATCGAGCTCTGTCACACCACCCACCTGCATGTCCTCTCTCACCACATCCATAAACCATATCTTAGACCTTCCTCTTTTCCTGTTACCTGGCAGCTTCATCCTTAGCATGTTTTCCCAATATACCCAGCATCCCTTCTCAGCACATGTCCAAACCAATGCAATCTCGCCTCTCTTGCTTTGTCTCCAAACTGCCCAACCTGAGCTGACCCTCTAATATACTGATTCCTAACCCTGTCCATTCTTGTCACACCCAATGCAAATCTTAACATCTTTAACTCTGCCACATCCAGCTCTGACTCCTGCCTTTTTGTCAATTCCACCGTCTCCAACCCATATAAAATAGCTAGTCTCACTACCCTCTTGTAGACCTTCCCTTTCACTCTTACTGGTACCCGTCTGTCACAGATCACTCCTGACACTCTTCTCCACCCATTCTACCCTGTCTGTACTCTCTTCTTCACCTCTCTTCCACACTCACCATTACTCTGAACTGTTGATCCCAAGTACTTAAACTCATCCACCTTTACCAACTCTACTCCCTGCATCCTCACCATTCCTCTAACCTCCCTCTCATTTACACACATATATTCTGTTTTAACCCTGCTGACCTTCATTCCTCTCCTCTCTAAAGCATATCTCCACCTCTCCAGGGTCTCCTCAACCTGGTCCCTACTCTCACTACATATCACAATGTCATCTGCAAACATCATAGTCCATGGGGCCTCCTGTCTGATCTCATCTGCCAAGCAGTCCATCACCACTGCAAATAAGAAAGGGCTCAGAGTTGATCCTTGATGTAATCCCACCTTAAATGTATCTGTCACTCCCACTTCAGTCCTCACCCATGTCACACTACCCTCGTACATATCCTGTACCACTCTTACATACTTCTCTGCCACTCCCGACTTCCTCATACAATACCAAAACTCCTCTCTAGGCACTCTGTCATATGCTTTCTCTAAGTCCACAAAGACACAATGCAACTCCTTCTGACCTTCTCTGTATTTCACCAACACTCTCAGAGCAAACATTGCATCTGTAGTGCTCTTTCCTGGCATGAAACCATACTGCTGATCACTAATCATCACCTCCCTTCTTAACCTAGCTTCCACTACTCTTTCCCATAATGCCAAGCTTTGACTGATCAATTTTATCCCTCTGTAGTTACTACAGCTCTGCACATCACCCTTATTCTTAAAGATAGGTACCAAAACACTTTTTCTCCACTCCTCAGGCATCCTCTGACTTTCCAAAATTTCATTAAACAATCTGGTTAAAAATTCCACTGCCATTTCTCCTAAGCGCTTCCATGCTTCCACTGGTATGTCATCTGGGCCAACAGCCTTTCCATTCTTCATCCTCTTCATAGCTGTTCTTACTTCCTCCTTTCTAATCTGTTTCAATTCCTGATTCACTATCCCCACATCATCCAACCTTCTCTCTCATTCTCTTCAAAGTACTCTTTCTAGCTACTTAACACACTTCCTCACTTGTGAATATGTTTCCCTCACTATCCTTTATCACCCTTACGTGCTGCACATCTTTCCCAGCTCTGTCCCTCTGACTAGCCAATTGGTACAGGTCCTTTTCTCCCTCTTTAGTGGGCAATCTCTCATACAACTCTCCATATGCCTTATCCTTAGCCTTCGCCACCTCTCTCTTTGCCATGTGCCTCATCTCCTTATACTCACGTCTACTTTCTTCATCTCTTTGACAATCCCAGTTCTTCTTCACCAGCCTCTTCCTCTGTATATTCTCCTGTACTTCCTCATTCCACCACCAGGTCTCCTTGTCCTCCTTCCTCTGTCCAGATGTCACACCAAGCACCTTGATAGCAGTCTCCCTTACTAGCTCTGCTGTAGTTACCCAGCTATCCGGTAACTCTTCACTGCCTCCTAGTGCCTGTCTTAACTCTTCTCTGAACTCCACCTCACAATCACCCTTTTTTTAACTTCCACCATTTAATCCTTGGCACTGCTTTCACACTCCTCCTCCTCTTCTTGATCACCAACTTCATCCTACAGACCACCATTCTATGCTGCTTAACTACACTTTCCCCTGTCACCACTTTACAGTCTCCAATCACATTCAGACTGGCCCTCCTACATAGGATATAATCTACCTGTGTGCATCTTTCTCCACTCTTGTACATCACCCTATGCTCATCCCTCATCTTAAAATATGTATTCACCACAGCCATGCCCATCCTTTTCACAAAATTCACAATAATCTGAGCTTCTGAATTCCTCTCCTTAACACCATACCTACCCATCACTTCCTCATCCCCTCTGTTCACTTCACCAACATGCCCATTGAAGTCTGCTCCAATCACTAGTCTCTCACCCTTGGGTACACTCACCACCACTTCATCCAACTCACTCCAAAATTTTTCTTTCTCCTCCATCGCACACCCAACTTGTGGAGCATATGCACTAACAACATTCATCATTACACCATCAATTTCAAGCTTCATAAACATCACTCTATCAGACAATGTCTTCACCTCCAAAACACTCTTGGCATACTGTTCCTTTAGGATAACCCCTACCCAATTTCTCCTGTCATGCACATCATGATAGAACAATTTGAACCCACCTCCTATACACCTGGCCTTACTTCCCTTCCATCTGGTCTCTTGCACACATAATATATCAACCTTCCTTCTCTCCATCATATCAGCTAGCTCTCTCCCTATACCAGTCATACAAGATGCATGCACTCGAAGCTCTCCTCAGTATGGAGAACATCGATATCTGTGCAGTGACAGAAACCTGGTTCAAGGCTCCAGAGAGTACCCCAGCACTACCAGGCTATACCTCATATCATGCTTTTCGGCCCCAAAACCCGCACTGAACCACAAAAGGAGGGGGAGTTTCCATATTTATCAAGGATATCCACACTTCCAGGTTAGTGGCATTGCACGCATCGGAGACCATCCATGTGCAACTAACAGTGGGCAAGACTGCTTTTCAGTTTATAGCATCCTACAGACCACCCTCTCAAAGTCAGGAATCCCACTCGGCTTTCCTGAAAACATTGGAGAACATGAAGATCTGTCCGAACACCATTATATTGGGTGACTTCAACTACCCAAACATTGACTGGGAGCACTACTCAAGCCCCAGCACCTTAGCCCAAAGATTCCTGGAAATTATAAACTCAAATGCTATGGAACAACTAGTCACCACTCCCACAAGAGGGGACAACATACTAGACCTGATCATTACCAACATGGGGACTCTATGCTCCACACCAGTAGTATATCCTTCATTGGTAAGATCAGACCATAAATTTATTTCACTGGATGTCCACATCCCGACCCCACCCCCAGCCCAGAAAACCACATTGAAAAACTTCTCAAAAGCGAACTTCTCACTTCTCAAAACCGAAGTGGAATCCTTCAAGGCCCCAGGGCCAGTGGAAACTACGGCCCAAACTGCAGAATCCTATATAAATGCATTCTACGGACATCTCCAGGAATGCATGGATCATGCTATCCCAAACAAAACCAAGACCCAATCATCCAAAGGCAGGCGTCCGGTCTGGTGGACCCCTGCCATAAATAAACTGTACAACAGAAGGAGGAAGCTACTACATGATAGAGCAAAATCCCTAATAGGGAAGGCATCTCTGATCAGTACTAGCAAAAATTACGATCCCTCATAAAATCCTCCAACGCCAGCTTCGAGAGAAAATTGCACAGGACACCAAAGACAATCATAAGGCTTTTTTCAGTTATGTTAGAAACCTGGGATGCAACTCCCAGACTTGTTCTGAGTTGATTCTAAATGACAAAAAATACACTGAACCCACAGACATCGCCAATATCCTGGCAGACAGGTTCAGTGCAAACTCTCCCTCCCCCCCAAAAGAGCAAGTATCTATCCCGGCAGAGGGCTGCCTCCCAAACATCTCAGATGCTTAGGTGAAGGCTGCCCTCTCCAAAGCAAAAACACTGCTTCCATGGGACCAGATGGCATCCCAGGTTGCATCCTACATGAACTCCAAGAGGAACTAATCCCTCAAATAAAACAGCTATACAATCTCAGCCTCACTACAGGATATGTGCCCACAGAATGGCGTACAGCAACAGTGGTCCCACTCCACAAAGGTGGAGCCTCTACGGACCCTGGAAACTATCACCCCATAAGCCTGACTAGCTTAGTCTGCAAGGCTATGGAGAGGATCATCATGGAGCTCATAAACAAAGACATTGGGGACCTACAGATACTAGATCCTACCCAGTTCGGCTTTGTCAAGGGCAGATCCTGCCTTTTGAACCTGGTTGACTTCTTCAAAACAGTCACTAAAGCCATAGATGAAGGGAAGGTGGTCCACACAGCCTATCTGGACCTTGCAAAGGCATTTGACACAATATCCCACTCGGGCATCATAGATAAGCTATCCAGCTTAAATATAAACCCCTATGTCACAAGATGGGTCGCAAACTGGCTCAAAGACAGAACCCACAGAGTGAGAGTTGCTGGAGCCATGTCAGACTCGAAACCAGTCACAAGTGGCGTCCCACAGGGTTCTGTCCTGGGACCACTCTTGTTCGGTATATACTTTTCCGAGGTACAGGCAAACGTGGGAGGACTATGGCTCACCAAGTTCGCAGACGACTGCAAACTGGGTGCCATAATCAACTCTCCAGCTGACACAAACATCCTTCAAAAAGGTCTCACAGAGACAGATAACTGGTGCCAGTGCCATGGTTTAAAGCTAAATGCCAAAAAATGTATAGTCATACCCTTTGGCAAAAACAATGTGCCCACAAATTACCACATAGGCGGAAACCCATTAAGTACAGAGAAAGTTATTAGGGACCTGGGGACCCAAGTTGATAGCAATCTCTCCTTTGAAAACCACACTGCCAAAGTGGTTAGAAAGACCTTCTACATAGCCCACCTCATCACGAAGGGTTTCACATCTAGATCAAGAGAGGTAATCGTGCCCCTTTATTCATCCCTCATCAGGCCCATCATAGAATACAATGCCCCTTTTGGGATGTAATTTACCCGACACCTGCAGCAATTAGAAAGACCCCAAAAGTATCTCACCAAGAGGATCAAGGGTCTCAAACAGATGCCATATGCTGCTCGGTTAAAAAAACTCCAGCTCTACTCAGTTGCATACCGCCTACTTCGAGGCGATCTATGCCTGGTTGGGAGGATGGCCTAATGGTTAAGGTGTTTGCCTTACAAACACAAGGTGCGGGGTTTGAGTCTCACAAGGGATAACTGGCTAGGCTTAAAATGGCTCGCAAGGGCAGTTAGCTTAGTACTGAACTATGAACCATGAACCTATGAACCTGACATACAAAGCTATGTCAAATCCAGAATTAATGGACATGCTCTACCTCAGTAAATCTAAATCCCTTAGAGCCACACGCTCGAGGGACTTGAACCTCAGCACAGAAATAAATAGAACTTGCTGGAGGGACAGGTTCATAACCCAGAGGCTCCCTTTGCTCTGGAATAGAATTCCAGTTCATGTGAGGCAGAGCACCTCACTGAATCTCTTCAAGAGGAATCTCGCTAAGTGGATGGGGGATCGTAGGTTTGTCCCAGGGATTACTCCCGTGTCACTGTTAGACAGAGGCACAGTAAACTAAACCTTAAAAAGGGCACAGTATACTCAAATCAAGGGGTGGCGTAAGCCATACGGAATCGGGCTAGGGTTATAATTGCCCCAGGGCAGATAGCCTAGTACTGCCAACATTCAAAGTTCCTACCCTCACTACTACACTCCTAACCTTCCTCCTCTCTTCCTGCCTTCGGGAATGCCTTCCACCTCCTCTTCTCCTTCAGCCAACTGTAGCCTAATTTCCGCCAGCATCCTGTTGGCTAACAGTACTGGTGGCGGTCGTTGTTAACCCGGGCCTCGACCAATCTGGTATGGAAATATGAAATGTTCTCTGCATAAGTCATTTGGCAGAGGTTTTACGCCGGATGCCCTTCCTGACACAACCCTCCCCATTTATCGGGGCTTGGGACCAGCACAAAGAAATGCACTGGCTTGTGCATCCCCAGTGGCTGGGTAACAGAGAGAAAGGATCATGAAAAGTCTAAAACATATTGATACCAGAAACTGGTTTACTACGTTCTTTCTCTTTTACCCTACAAAACAAGTTTTTTTTGGGGGGGGGTTCAAAACATGAGTATGAAGTTGGACTGTTCTGACTTGGGGTCTCCCTTCAGTTTTTGCTGCTTTTTCTGTCATCTTCCCACTGGGCTTTTTTTATTACATAGTTCCATTTTACTTTCAGCTCAGCAGCTTCATCTCCTGCATAGCCAGATACTGCTTTATCTGCTTTACTGAAGTCCTCCTCTATAGGAAGACAAATTCATGAAATTAATTCTCTAACAAGGAAATATTTATTTTTTTTGTGGCTAGGAAGTCCTGCTTTTGTACTTCTCAGGTTTTCTGTTTAAGGTTCTGTCTAGTCATCTGCCATTTTGTTTTCTCATCACAAGGCTGATCTGCCTCCCCTTTATAGGTTCATAGGTTCATAGGTTGGTACTAGGCTATCGGCCCTAGGGCCTATGTAAGCCTAGCCATAACAATTCCCTGGATATTTCTTCCCACAATATTTACTTCTCCAGGCCCCTGTCTAGCAGGGCGACTGACATGATCCCCGGGGTGAATTTCCTATCTCCCATCCAATCATCAAGGTTCCTTTTGAAGAGGGCCAATGAGGTTCTCTGCTTGATATGTATGAGCAGTCTATTCCAGAGTATGGGGAGTCTCTGGGTCAGGAACCTATCCCTCCAGCATGTTTTGTTCATTGTGATGACAATGTTTAGATCCCTGGAACGTGTGGCTTTGAGGGATTGAGATTTCTTTAAGTGGAGCATGTCCAACAGCACAGGGTTTGACACGGCCTTGTATGTTAAGCAGAGATCGCCTCTGAGATGGACGATATGCTGAGTATAGCTGGAGTTTTTATATGGCCAGTATATGGCATCTGCTTTAGGCCTGTGATTCTTTTAGTGAGGTATTTCTGTGGCCTTTCAAGTTGTTGCAGATGTCTTGTGAGGTACATAACAAATGGAGCATTATACTCTATAATGCGTCTAATGAGGGATGAGTACAGTGGGACAATGACCTCCTTTTTTCCAGATGGAAAGCCCTTAGTGATGACGTGTGCCACATAGAAGGATTTCCTGACTGTTGTGGCAATGTGGTTATCGAAAGTGAGACCACTGTCCACCTGTGTCCCTAAGTCTCTCATAACACTTTCGATGCTTAGTGTCCTGCCACCTATGTGGTAATTCATGGGTACATGTTTTTTTTCCAAAGGGGATAACTATACATTTCTTGGCATTAAGCTTGAGCCCATGGCTCTGGCACCAGGCATCTGTTTCTGTAAGGCCCTTTTGTAGAATATCCACATCATTTGGGGATTCAATAATGGCTCTCAGTTTGCAGTCATCTGCAAACTTTATTAGCCAGAGTCCCTTAGTGTTGGCCTGTACTTCAGAGAAGTAGATGCCAAACAAGAGTGGTCCCAGTATTGAACCCTGAGGTACTCCACTTGTCACTTATCTGGATCTGGATTTGGAGTCGGTTACTTTTACTGTCTGGGTTCTCTCAGTAAGCCAGTTAGCAACCCATTGAATGATGTAGGGATTTATGCCCAGCTTAGTAAGTTTATCTATGATTCCAGAGTGGGGGATGGTGTCAAAGGCCTTGGCGAGGTCCAGATAGGCTGTGTGGACTGCCTTACCCTCGTCCACAGCTCTGGAGATTGATTTGAAGAAGTCAATCAGATTCAGGAGAAAAGATCGGCCCTTCGCAAACCCAAACTGGGTGGGGTCCTGTGTTTGAAGGTTGGCAATGTCTTTGTTTATAAGTTTCATGATAATGCGTTCCATGCCTTGCAAATCAGGCTTGTCAGACTGATGGGATGGTAGTTCCCAGGATCCAAGGTGGATACTCCCTTGTGGAGCGGGATAACTGTAGCTGTGCACCACTCACTGGGCATGAAGCCTGAGGTGAGGCTATGATTAAACATGACACTTAGGTGAGGTGCCATTTTGTTTTGTAGTTCATGTAGTACACAGCCTGGGATGTCATCTGGTCCCATGGATGCTGTATTCTTAGCTTTGGAGAGTGCGGTTTTTAGCTGTGTAGCCGTGATTACCGGAATTTGGCAATCTTTTGGTATTGAGATGGGCCCTTTAGGGGGTGAGAGTGAGGTGAAGTTGGGACTAAATTGATCTGCCAGGATGTTGGCAATATCCTTGGGATCAGTATATTTAATGCCATTCTGTTGTAACTCAGAGCAGATCTGAGCATTGCCATTTAGATTCTTGACATAACGATAGAATGCCTTGTGGTTGTCTTTGGAATCTTTGGCAATTTTATTTTTGTAACTAGCTTTTGAGGATTTTATGAGGGATCTCAGCTTCTTACTGAGGCTGGTGAGGGAGTTTTTTGCATCCTGGGATTTTCCTCTTTTTTGCAACAGTTTCTTCCTTCTGTTGTATAGTTTGTTTATAGCAGAGGACCACCAGATTGGCTTCCTTTTTTTGGAGAAGAGCATCTTGGTTCTATTTGGGATGGCATGATTTATGCATGAGTGGATGTGCTCATACAGTGCCTTAGTGTAGGATTCTGCAGTCGAACTTCCAGATCCCATTTGCATGGGTGTTGTGAAGTTTGTCACTTCTGACTTCAGTAGCTTGAAGTTGGCTTTGGAGAAGTTTTTTAAGGAGGTTTCCTTACTGGGGGTGTGGTGGCAGGTGGATGTCAAGGGTGATTTGCTTATGGTCAGACCTGACCAATGAGGGGGTGACCACTGGTGTGGACCATCTATCTCCCATGTTGGTAATGACCAGGTCTAGGATATTGGAGCCCCTGGTGGGACAATGGATTAGTTGATCCAGGGCATTGGAATTTATGAATTCCAAGAACCGTTGGGAAAAGGAGTTGGTACCTGAGTAGTTTTCCCAATTAATGGCAGGGTAGTTGAAATCACCCAGTATTAGGGTGTTTGGTTGTATCTTAATATTTTCCAGTATGTTTAGAAAGGTGTAGTGAGAATCTTGTAGCAAGCTACAATTTGAATTGCAGTCTTACCTAGTGTTAGTTGCACCTGGAGAATTTCAGATGCATTGTATTGGGCAACTAGCCTGGAGGTGTGAATATCCTTGGTGAATATGGACACTCCTCCACCGTTAGTATTTCGGTCCTGGTTTTATGGCCAAAACGTGTGGTAAGAATTGTAGCCTGGTATTGCAGGGGTGCTCTCTGGAGCCTTGAACCAGGTCTCAGTTACTGCACAGATATTGATGTTCTCCATTTTTAGGAGTGCCTCGAGAGAGTGCATTATGAGGTTTAGACTTCTAGCACTGAGTAGCATTACCTTCAGATTTTGCCTGCTTCTATCTGTTACAGTGGTGGTTTTATCCTTTGAATCTTGCCTAAAAAAGGCACTATAGGGGTGGCAAGAGCTTTAGCCAGTAACCTGAATCCCAGGGGTGACAGGTGCAGACCATCTCTGGCAAAGCATTGTGGTTTGTCGATCATGTCTTCCCAGGCAGACAAATACTGGATCCCCTTTGAATGACACCAGAAGCTTAGCCAATTGTTGAAGTCAATCATTCTGTCCTTATACTGTGGTATCATTCTTGGTGAAGGCAGGATGCTACTCAGGGCTAGGGTCATACCTGCCTGGGTCACATGATCCAATAGGTCTTTTATATCTCTTTTCATGTAGTCCAGGGAGGTACGTCTCAAGTCATTCACTCCAGCATGGACAATGACAGAGTCGTATTTGTACTTGTTGTGGAGTGACTTGAGTGCATGCATTATGTGGTGGATCCTGGCACCCAACAAGCAATTGAATGTAATTTTCTCCTTGTTCAGTCTGGTGAGTGGGACATCAGTGTGCCTGACTATAGAGTCACCTATGACTAAAGTGTTGGGTACATTGTCTTGCCTTAGGGGCTGTTGTTGGGTGGCACACTGGTGTTGTGAGCTATGTGTCACTTTGGTTGTGACTGGTGTTTGTCTGCGTTTCGGCTTCGGAGGTCCTTGTTGCTTGGGCAGGTTAATGTTAAGGGCCTCTGCATATGTGGGTTTAGTGTTGCTATGTGTGGGTGTTGATGGTGTGGGTTTTGAAGGGCTATGAGTTGCTTGAGGTGTGATGCAGGTGTTAACCTTCTCCTCTTGACTGTCTAGCACAATCTTTGCCGGAGAGAGCTTTGCTTCCAGTTTGGCTATGTAAGTGCATCTCTCACAGGTTGTAGTGTTGGGTGGTAGGAGGAGAGGATTGTCTGTGTACATGAGGCAGTTGCCGCATTGCCCCAGTATGCCCAGATTCACCAGGTGGACAGGAGAAATCACCGGAAGCTGACCCTTGGACTTGCCTGTTTAGGTGCTTCTATGTAAAGTTTAAGAGCTGTTTTCCCTAACCTTTGCAAGGTAGTTTGCAATTATAGGCTGCTTAGTGCCTATGATTAATTTCTCCTTATTGACAAGGAGAGCTGAGTGCTTCTATCTGTTTCAGGCTTCCTAGTACTTTCCAGCAGGTTCTAGAGCAAGTGCTAGTCACAGGGGTTCAGATTTTAGTGCTACTAATGAGAAACCAGCTAGTTTTAAGGGAAAATTTGAAGAGCAGAATTTCTGGCACCAGGAATAGTTTAACTGTAGCCTCGCAGTGCTGCACGATGTGAAAAATATGCAAACACACTCATTTTTAAGCCAGAAAGTTGAAAGGGATAGAAATCAGCCCAAAAGTCTGATAAAATTACAATTTCAGAGCTGGGAACCACTCCTCTAGTGTTAGATAGGCAGTACAATGCTCACCAGTCCCACTGGTAGGCAGTAGGACTTCCCTCTACCAATGCAAGGTCTGCATAGCTCTGAGCACAGAAAATAAAGTCCTGAGACAAGCAAAGCTTGGCATATGTACTGGCTAGAAAAGGTGGGAAATGAGCAAACAAGATAGTATTTTTTTTTGTTGAAACAGGCTAAACAATGCAATAATACAGTAAATAAACACAGAAAAGGCTAACACACTTGAGTGTGTAGTCCTAGACAGTAAATGCAATTAAAAATCTACAAAATTAGCAATTTAAAACTTTTTTAAATGAAGCAAGGCCAGTGCACAACTGAAAAACGATTTAAGAGGAAGTAACACAGCAGAATAAGTACCTAGTCTACATATACAGAGAAGTCTATATATGCAGAAAAGCAGCTAAAACATACAAACACTTCAGATGCAGTGCAACTTAGAGCACTTCAGTTGTAGCAATATTAAGGCAATTACAGTTATAATAAATGCTCTGAAATATACTCTATATTTCCAAAATGTTTGAGAAGCACAGTCAGGACACAAGGAGATTCAGGCAAACTTTGAAAGGGAAAAAGGAGAAACAGAAAGCCTTATCAAATGTTCTCTCTGCATTAGGTAGAATGAGCTAATGACACTAGACTGGGAGGAGTGTCGCAGATCAAATTTACAGTAGGGGTGGGCCACTGCAAAGCCACCAAGTATAACAGCAAGACACCAACTGGGAAGGAGGGTGGGAACAAAAAAATAGCCTACAGATAGTAATCACTAGTGAAACCACAAAATTAAAGTTTTTAAACAGATAAAGATTTGTAAAGATACAGAATGCTTTTAACTGCAAAAAGATAAAATAAAAGTGCTATATATAAAAATTGCTAGAAAAAATAATCTGTATAAATAATAAAAAAACAGGATACTTATATATCTCAGCTAACAGTTGTAGTCAACACCTGTTATCCACTCTGCTCAGTGTGTATAGACAGAAACCCTATCAAAGTTAGGGCTTAAATACCAGAACAACAACTTTTTTTTTCTTTTTTTACAAAAACACAAAAGACCAAGCCCCACTAGCCAGCAGACAATTAACACAATCTAGCCAAGGTAAAGAAAGGCTTCAGCTAAAAAAAATAGCCTACAGACAGTAAGCACTAGAGAAAGCCAAAAATGAAAGTTTTTAAACAGATAAAGATTTGTAAAGATACAGAATGCTTTTAAGTGCAAACAAATAAAATAAAAGTGCTATATATAAATTGCTAGAAACAATAATTTGTATAAATAGAAAAAACAGGATACTTATATATCTCAGCTAACAGTTGTAGTCAACACCTCTTATCCACTCTGCTCAGTGTGTATACACAGAAACCCTATCAAAGTTAGGGCTTAAATACCAGAACAACAACTTTTTTTTTTTTTTTTTACGAAAACACAAAAGAACCAGCCCCCACTAGCCAGCAGACAATTAACACAATCTAGCCAAGGTAAAGAAAGGCTTCAGCTAAAAAAATAGCTTAAAGACAGTAAGCACTAGATAAAGCCACAAAATGAAAGTTTTTAAACAGATAAAGATTTGTAAAGATACAGATTGCTTTTAACTGAAAACAAATAAAATAAAAGTGCTATATATAAATTGCTAGAAACAATAATCTGTATAAATAATAAAAAACAGGATACTTATATATCTCAGCTAACAGTTGTAGTCAATACCTCTTATCCACTCCGTTTAGTGTGTATAGACAGAAATCCTATCAAAGTTAGGGCTTAAATAGCAGAACAACAACTTTTTTTTTTTTTACAAAAACACAAAAGAACCAGCCCCCACTAGCCAGCAGACAATTAACACAATCTAGCCAAGGTAAAGAAAGGCATCAGCTAAAAAAAAAAATAGCCTACAGACAGTAAGCACTAGAGAAAGCCACAAAATGAAAGATTTTAAACAGATAAAGATTTGTAAAGATACAGAATGCTTTTAACTGCAAACAAATAAAATAAAATTGCTATATATCAATTGCTAGAAACAATAATCTGTATAAATAATAAAAAAAGCAGGATACTTATATATCTCAGCTAACAGTTGTAGTAAACACCTGTTATCCACTCTGCTCAGTGTGTATAGACCAAAACCCTATCAGTGTTAGGGCTTAAATACCAGAACAGCAACTTTTTGTTTTATTTTTACAAAAACACAAAAGAACCAGCCCCCACTAGCCAACAGACAATTAACACCATCTAGCCAAGGTAAAGAAAGGCTTCAGCTAAACAAAATAGCCTACAGACAGTAAGCCCAGGAGAAAGCCACAAAATGAAAGTTTTTAAACAGATAAAGATTTGTAAAGATACAGAATGCTTTTAACTGAAAACAAATAAAATAAAAGTGCTATATATAAATTGCTAGAAACAATAATCTGTATAAATAATAAAAAAACAGGATACTTATATATCTCAGCTAACAGTTGTAGTCAACACCTCTTATCCACTCTGCTAAGTGTGTATAGACAGAAGCCCTATCAAAGTTAGGGCTTAAATACCAGAACAAGAACTTTTTTTTTTTTTTACAAAAACAGAAAAGAACTGGCCCCCACTAGCCAGCAGACAATTAACACAATCCAGCCAAGGTAAAGAAAGGCTTCAGCTAAAAAAAAAAATAGCCTACAGACAGTAAGCACAAGAGAAAGCCACAAAATGAAAGTTTTTAAACAGATAATGATTTGTAAGGATACAGAATTCTTTTAACTGCAAACAAATAAAATAAAAGTGCTATATATAAATTGCTAGAAACAATAATTTGTATAAATAATAAAAAAATCAGGATACTTATATATCTCAGCTAACAGTTGTAGTCAACACCTCTTATCCACTCTGCTCAGTGTGTATAGACAGAAACCCTATCAATGTTAGGGCTTAAATACCAGAACAACAACTTTTTTTTTGTTTTTTTACAAAAACACAAAAGAACCAGCCCCCACTAGCCAGCAGACAATTAACACAATCTAGCCAAGGTAAAGAAAGGCTTCAGCTAAAAAAAAATAGCTTACAGACAGTAAGCCATTGAGAAAGCCACAAAATGAAAGTTTTTAAACAGATAAAGATTTGCAAAGATGCTGAATGCTTTTAACTGCAAACAAATGAAATAAAAGTGCTATATATAAATTGCTAGAGGCAATAATCTGTATAAATAATAAAAAAACAGGATACTTACATATCTCAGCTTACAGTTGTATTCAACACCTCTTATCCACTCTGCTCAGTGTATATAGGCAGAAACCCTATCAAAGTTAGGGCTTAAATACCAGAACAAGAACTTTTTTTTTACAAAAACACAAAAGAAGCAGCCCCCACTAGCCAGCAGACAATTGACACAATCTAGCCAAGGTAAAGAAAGGTTTCAGCTAAAAAAATAGCCTACAGACAGTAAGCACTAGATGAAGCCACACAATGAAAGTTTGTTAAACAGATAAAGATTTGTAAAGATACAGATTGCTTTTAACTGAAAACAAATAAAATAAAAGTGCTATATATAAATTACTAGAAATAATAATCTGTATAAATAATAGAAAAACAGGATACTTATATATCTCAGCTAACAGTTGTAGTAAACACCTGTTATCCACTCTGCTCAGTGTGTATAGACAGAAACCCTATCAATGTTAGTGCTTAAAAACCAGAACAAAATTTTTTTTTTTTTTTTTTTTTTTTTTTTACAAAAACACAAAAGAAGCAGCCCCAGCTAGCCAGCAGACAATTAACACAATCTGGCCAAGGTAAAGAAAGGCTTCAGCTAAATAAAAATAGCCTACAGACAGTAAGCCCTAGAGAAAGCCACAAAAAGAAAGTTTTTAAACAGATAAAGATTTGTAAAGATACAGAATGCGTTTAACTGCAAACAAATAAAATAAAAGTGCTATATATAAATTGCTAGAAACAATAATCTTTATAAATAATAAAAAAGCAGGATACTTATATATCTCAGCTAACAGTTGTAGTCAACACCTCTTATCCACTCTGCTCAGTGGGTATAGACAGAAACCCTATCAAAGTTAGGGCTTAAATACCAGAACAACAACTTTTTTTTTTTTTTACAAAAACACAAAAGAACCAGCCCCAGCTAGCCAGCAGACATTTAATACAATCTAGCCAAGGTAAAGAAAGGCTTCAGCTAAAAAAATAGCCTACAGACAGTAAGCACTAGAGAAAGCCACAAAATGAAAGTTTTTAAACAGATAAAGATTTGTAAAGATACAGAATGCTTTTAACTGCAAACAAATAAAATGCAAGTGCTATATATAAATTGCTAGAAACAATAATCTGTATAACTAATAAAAAACAGGATACTTATATATCTCAGCTAACAGTTGTAGTCAACACCTGTTATCCACTCTGCTCAGTGTGTATAGACAGAAACCCTATCAAAGTCAGTGCTTAAATACCAGAAAAACTTTTTTTTTTTACAAAAACACAAAAGAACCACCCCCCACTAGCCAGCAGACAAGTAGCACAATCTAGCCAAGGTAAAGAAAGGCTTCAGCTAAAAAAAATAGCCTACAGACAGTAAGCACTAGAGAAAGCCACAAAATGAAAGTTTTTAAACAGATAAAGATTTGTAAAGATACCGAATGCTTTTAACTGCAAACAAATAAAATAAAAGTGCTATATATAAATTGCTAGAAACAATAATCTGTATAAATAATAAAAAAAAGGATACTTATATATCTCAGCTAACAGTTGTAGTCAACACCTCTTATCCATTCTGCTCAGTGGGTATAGACAGAAACCCTATCAAAGTTAGGGCTTAAATACCAGAACAACTTGTTTTTTTACAAAAACACAAGAGAACCAGCCCACACTAGCCAGCAGACAATTAACACAATCTAGCCAAGGTAAAGAAAGACTTCAGCTAAAAAAATAGCCTACAGACAGTAAGCACTAGAGAAAGCCACAAAATGAAAGTTTTTAAACAGATAAAGATTTGCAAAGATGCTGAATGCTTTTAACTGCAAACAAATGAAATAAAAGTGCTATATATAAATTGCTAGAGACAATAATCTGTATAAATAATAAAAAAAGGATACTTATATATCTCAGCTAACAGTTGTAGTCAACACCTCTTATCCACTCTGCTCAGTGTATATAGACAGAAACCCTATCAATGTTAGTGCTTAAAAACCAGAACAAATTTTTTTTTTTTTTTTTTTTTTTTTTTTTTACAAAAACACAAAAGAACCAGCCCCAACTAGCCAGCAGACAATTAACACAATCTAGCCAAGGTAAAGAAAGGCTTCAGCTAAAATAATAGCCTACAGACAGTAAGCACTAGATAAAGCCACAAAATGAAAGTTTTTAAACAAATAAAGATTTGTAAAGATACAGAATGCTTTTAGCTGAAAACAAATAAAATAAAAGTGCTATATATAAATTGCTAGAAACAATAATCTGTATTAATAATAAAAAAAACAGGATACTTATATATCTCAGATAACAGTTGTAGTCAACACCTCTTATCCACTCTGCTCAGTGTGTATAGACAGAAACCCTATCAAAGTTAGGGCTTAAATACCGGAACAACAACTTTTTTTTTTTTACAAAAACGCAAAAGAACAAGCCCCCATTAGCCAGCAGACAATTGACACAATCTAGCCAAGGTAAAGAAAGGCTTCAGCTAAAAAAATAGCCGACAGACAGTAAGCACTAGAGAAAGCCACAAAATGCAAGTTTTTAAACAGATAAAGATTTGTAAAGATACTGAATGATTTTAACTGCAAACAAATGAAATAAAAGTGCTATATATAAATTGCTAGAAACAATAATCTGTATAACTAATAAAAAATAGGATACTTATATATCTCAGCTAACAGTTGTATTCAACATCTCTTAAACACTCCGCTGAGTGTGTACAGACAGAAATGCTATCAATGTTAGGGCTTAAATACCAGAACAAGAACATTTTTTTTTTTTTTTTTTTACAAAAACACAAAAGAACCAGCCCCCACTAGCCTGCAGACAATTAACACAATCTAGCCAAGGTAAAGAAAGGCTTCAGCTAAAAAAAATAGCTTACAGACAGTAAGCCCTTGAGAAAGCCACAAAATGAAAGTTTTTAAACAGATAAAGATTTGTAAAGATACAGAATGCTTTTAACTGCAAACAAATAAAATAAAAGTGCTATATATAAATTGCTAGAAACAATAATCTGTATAAATAATAAAAAAACAGGATACTTATATATCTCAGCTAACAGTTGTAGTCAACACCTCTTATCCACTCTGCTCAGTGTGTATAGACAGAAACCCTATCAAAGTTAGGGCTTAAATACCAGAACAACTTTTTTTTTACAAAAACACAAAAGAACCAGCCCCCACTAGCCAGCAGACAATTAACACAATCTAGCCAAAGTAAAGAAAGACTTCAGCTAATAAAATAGCCTACAGACAGTAAGCACTAGAGAAAGCCACAAAATGAAAGCTTTTAAACAGATAAAAATTTGTAAAGATGTTGAATGCTTTTAACTGCAAACAAATGAAATAAAAGTGCTATATATAAATTGCTAGAGACAATAATCTGTATAAATAATAAAAAAACAGGATACTTATATATCTCAGCTTACAGTTGTATTCAACACCTCTTATCCACTCTGCTCAGTGTATATAGGCAGAAACCCTATCAAAGTTAGGGCTTAAATACCAGAACAAGAACTTTTTTTTTTTACAAAAACACAAAAGAGCCAGCCCCACTAGCCAGCAGACAACTGACACAATCTAGCCAAGGTAAAGAAAGGTTTCAGCTAAAAAAATAGCCTACAGACAGTAAGCACTAGATAAATCCACAAAATGAAAGTTTGTTAACCAGAAAAAGATTTGTAAAGATACAGAATGCTTTTAACTGAAAACAAATAAAATAAAAGTGCTATATATAAATTGCTAGAAACAATAATCTGTATAAATAACAGAAAAACAGGATACTTATATATCTCAGCTAACAGTTGTAGTAAACACCTGTTATCCACTCTGCTCAGTGTGTATAGACAGAAACCCTATCAATGTTAGTGCTTAAAAACCAGAACAACATTTTTTTTACAAAACACAAAATAACCAGCCCCCACTAACCAGCAGACAATTAACACAATCTGGCCAAGGTAAAGAAAGGCTTCAGCTAAAAAAATAGCCTACAGACAGTAAGCACTAGAGAAAGCCACAAAATGAAAGTTTTTATACAGATAAAGATTTGTAAAGATACAGAATGTGTTTAACTGCAAACAAATAAAATAAAAGTGCTATATATAAATTGCTAGAAACAATAATCTTTATAAATAATAAAAAAGCAGGATACTTATATATCTCAGCTAACAGTTGTAGTCAGCACCTCTTATCCACTCTGCTCAGTGTGTATAGACAGAAACCCTATCAAAGTTAGGGCTTAAATACCAGAACAACAACTTTTTTTTACAAAAACACAAAAGAACCAGCCCCCACTAGCCAGCAGACAATTAATAGAATCTAGCCAAGGTAAAGAAAGGCTTCAGCTAAAAAAGTAGTCTACAGACAGTAAGCACCAGAGAAAGCCACAAAATGAAAGTTTTTATACAGATAAAGATTTCTAAAGATACAGAATGCTTTTAACTGCAAACAAATAAAATAAAAATGCTATATATAATTAGAAACAATAATCTGTATAAACAATAAAAAAGGATACTTATATATCTCAGCTAACAGTTGTACTCAACGCCTGTTATCCACTCTGCTCAGTGTGTATAGACAGAAACCCTATCAAAGTTAGGGCTTAAATACCAGAACAACAACTTTTTTTTTTACAAAAACACAAAAGAAGCAGCCCCCACTACCAGCAGGCAATTAACACAATCTAGCCAAAGTAAAGAAAGGATTCAGCTAAAAAAATAGCCTACAGACAGTAAGCACTAGAGAAAGCAACAAAATGAAAGTTTTTATACAGATAAAGACTTGTAAAGATACAGAATGCTTTTAACTGCAAACAAATAAAATAAAAGTGCTATATATAAATTGCTAGAAACAATAATCTGTATAACTAATAAAAAACAGGATACTTATATATCTCAGCTAACAGTTGTAGTAAACACCTGTTATCCACTCTGCTCAGTGTGTATAGACAGAAACCCTATCAATGTTAGTGCTTAAAAACCTGAACAAATTTTTTTTTTTTTTTTTTTTTTTTTTTACAAAAACACAAAAGAAGCAGCCCCCACTAGCCAGCAGACAATTAACACAATCTGGCCAAGGTAAAGAAAGGCTTCAACTAAATAAAAATAGCCTACAGACAGTAAGCCCTAGAGAAAGCCACAAAAAGAAAGTTTTTAAACAGATAAAGATTTGTAAAGATACAGAATGCGTTTAACTGCAAACAAATAAAATAAAAGTGCTATATATAAATTGCTAGAAACAATAATCTTTATAAATAATAAAAAAGCAGGATACTTATATATCTCAGCTAACAGTTGTAGTCAACACCTCTTATCCACTCTGCTCAGTGGGTATAGACAGAAACCCTATCAAAGTTAGGGCTTAAATACCAGAACAACAACTTTTTTTTTTTTTACAAAAACACAAAAGAACCAGCCCCAGCTAGCCAGCAGACATTTAATACAATCTAGCCAAGGTAAAGAAAGGCTTCAGCTAAAAAAAATATAGCCTACAGACAGTAAGCACTAGAGAAAGCCACAAAATGAAAGATTTTAAACAGATAAAGATTTGCAAAGATGTTGAATGCTTTTAACTGCAAACAAATAAAATGCAAGTGCTATATATAAATTGCTAGAAACAATAATCTGTATAACTAATAAAAAACAGGATACTTATATATCTCAGCTAACAGTTGTAGTCAACACCTCTTATCCACTCTGCTCAGTGTGTATAGACAGAAACCCTATCAAAGTTAGGGCTTAAATACCAGAACAACAACTTTTTTTTTTTTACAAAAACACAAAAGAACCACCCCCCACTAGCCAGCAGACAAGTAGCACAATCTAGCCAAGGTAAAGAAAGGCTTCAGCTAAAAAAATAGACTACAGACAGCAAGCACTAGAGAAAGCCACAAAATGAAAGTTTTTAACAGATAAAGATGTGTAAAGATACAGAATGCTTTTAACTGCAAACAAATAAAATAAAAGTGCTATATATAAATTGCTAGAAACAATAATCTGTATAAATAATAAAAAAACAGGATACTTATATATCTCAGCTAACAGTTGTAGTCAACACCTCTTATCCATTCTGCTCAGTGGGTATAGACAGAAACCCTATCAAAGTTAGGGCTTAAATACCAGAACAACTTGTTTTTTTACAAAAACACAAGAGAACCAGCCCACACTAGCCAGCAGACAATTAACACAATCTAGCCAAGGTAAAGAAAGACTTCAGCTAAAAAAATAGCCTACAGACAGCAAGCACTAGAGAAAGCCACAAAATGAAAGGTTTTAACAGATAAAGATTTGCAAAGATGCTGAATGCTTTTAACTGCAAACAAATGAAATAAAAGTGCTATATATAAATTGCTAGAGACAATAATCTGTATAAATAATAAAAAAAGGATACTTATATATCTCAGCTAACAGTTGTAGTCAACACCTCTTATCCACTCTGCTCAGTGTATATAGACAGAAACCCTATCAATGTTAGTGCTTAAAAACCAGAACAAATTTTTTTTTTTTTTTTTTTTTTTTACAAAAACACAAAAGAACCAGCCCCAACTAGCCAGCAGACAATTAACACAATCTAGCCAAGGTAAAGAAAGGCTTCAGCTAAAATAATAGCCTACAGACAGTAAGCACTAGATAAAGCCACAAAATGAAAGTTTTTAAACAAATAAAGATTTGTAAAGATACAGAATGCTTTTAGCTGAAAACAAATAAAATAAAAGTGCTATATATAAATTGCTAGAAACAATAATCTGTATTAATAATAAAAAAAACAGGATACTTATATATCTCAGATAACAGTTGTAGTCAACACCTCTTATCCACTCTGCTCAGTGTGTATAGACAGAAACCCTATCAAAGTTAGGGCTTAAATACCGGAACAACAACTTTTTTTTTTTACAAAAACGCAAAAGAACAAGCCCCCATTAGCCAGCAGACAATTGACACAATCTAGCCAAGGTAAAGAAAGGCTTCAGCTAAAAAAATAGCCGACAGACAGTAAGCACTAGAGAAAGCCACAAAATGCAAGTTTTTAAACAGATAAAGATTTGTAAAGATACTGAATGATTTTAACTGCAAACAAATGAAATAAAAGTGCTATATATAAATTGCTAGAAACAATAATCTGTATAACTAATAAAAAATAGGATACTTATATATCTCAGCTAACAGTTGTATTCAACATCTCTTAAACACTCCGCTGAGTGTGTACAGACAGAAATGCTATCAATGTTAGGGCTTAAATACCAGAACAAGAACATTTTTTTTTTTTTTTTTTTTTACAAAAACACAAAAGAACCAGCCCCCACTAGCCTGCAGACAATTAACACAATCTAGCCAAGGTAAAGAAAGGCTTCAGCTAAAAAAAATAGCTTACAGACAGTAAGCCCTTGAGAAAGCCACAAAATGAAAGTTTTTAAACAGATAAAGATTTGTAAAGATACAGAATGCTTTTAACTGCAAACAAATAAAATAAAAGTGCTATATATAAATTGCTAGAAACAATAATCTGTATAAATAATAAAAAAACAGGATACTTATATATCTCAGCTAACAGTTGTAGTCAACACCTCTTATCCACTCTGCTCAGTGTGTATAGACAGAAACCCTATCAAAGTTAGGGCTTAAATACCAGAACAACTTTTTTTTTTACAAAAACACAAGAGAACCAGCCCCCACTAGCCAGCAGACAATTAACACAATCTAGCCAAGGTAAAGAAAGACTTCAGCTAAAAAAAATAGCCTACAGACAGTAAGCACTAGAGAAAGCCACAAAATGAAAGTTTTTAAACAGATAAAGATTTGCAAAGATGTTGAATGCTTTTAACTGCAAACAAATGAAATAAAAGTGCTATATATAAATTGCTAGAGACAATAATCTGTATAAATAATAAAAAAACAGGATACTTATATATCTCAGCTTACAGTTGTATTCAACACCTCTTATCCACTCTGCTCAGTGTATATAGGCAGAAACCCTATCAAAGTTAGGGCTTAAATACCAGAACAAGAACTTTTTTTTTTTACAAAAACACAAAAGAGCCAGCCCCCACTAGCCAGCAGACAATTGACACAATCTAGCCAAGGTAAAGAAAGGTTTCAGCTAAAAAAATAGCCTACAGACAGTAAGCACTAGATAAATCCACAAAATGAAAGTTTGTTAACCAGAAAAAGATTTGTAAAGATACAGAATGCTTTTAACTGAAAACAAATAAAATAAAAGTGCTATATATAAATTGCTAGAAACAATAATCTGTATAAATAACAGAAAAACAGGATACTTATATATCTCAGCTAACAGTTGTAGTAAACACCTGTTATCCACTCTGCTCAGTGTGTATAGACAGAAACCCTATCAATGTTAGTGCTTAAAAACCAGAACAACATTTTTTTTACAAAACACAAAATAACCAGCCCCCACTAACCAGCAGACAATTAACACAATCTGGCCAAGGTAAAGAAAGGCTTCAGCTAAATAAAAATAGCCTACAGACAGTAAGCCCTAGAGAAAGCCACAAAAAGAAAGTTTTTAAGCAGATAAAGATTTGTAAAGATACAGAATGTGTTTAACTGCAAACAAATAAAATAAAAGTGCTATATATAAATTGCTAGAAACAATAATCTTTATAAATAATAAAAAAGCAGGATACTTATATATCTCAGCTAACAGTTGTAGTCAGCACCTCTTATCCACTCTGCTCAGTGTGTATAGACAGAAACCCTATCAAAGTTAGGGCTTAAATACCAGAACAACAACTTTTTTTTTTTACAAAAACACAAAAGAACCAGCCCCAGCTAGCCAGCAGACAATTAATAGAATCTAGCCAAGGTAAAGAAAGGCTTCAGCTAAAAAAGTAGCCTACAGACAGTAAGCACCAGAGAAAGCCACAGAATGAAAGTTTTTAAACAGATAAAGATTTGTAAAGATACAGAATGCTTTTAACTGCAAACAAATAAAATACAAGTGCTATTTATAAATTGCTAGAAACAATAATCTGTATAAATAATAAAAAACAGGATACTTATATATCTCAGCTAACAGTTGTAGTCAACACCTGTTATCCACTCTGCTCAGTGTGTATACACAGAAACCCTATCAAAGTCAGTGCTTAAATACCAGAACACCTTTTTTTTTTTTTTTTTTTTACAAAAACACAAAAGAACCACCCCCCACTAGCCAGCAGACAATTAACACAATCTAGCCAAGGTAAAGAAAGGCTTCAGCTAAAAAAATAGCCTACAGACAGTAAGCACTAGAGAAAGCCACAAAATGAAAGTTTTTAAACAGATAAAGATTTGTAAAGATACAGAATGCTTTTAACTGCAAACAAATAAAATAAAAGTGCTATATATAAATTGCTAGAAACAATAATCTGTATAAATAATAAAAAAACAGGATACTTATATATATCAGCTAACAGTTGTAGTCAACACCTCTTATCCACTCTGCTCAGTGTGTATAGACAGAAACCCTATCAAAGTTAGGGCTTAAATACCATTTCTGCATTTGCTCCCTTCTCATAACTACAGCCACCTCTTCTCTGATCTTCTGTACTCAGTACTTTGATGGCTAGTATTTTATGCAGAGTATCCTTAAATGTGAGCCCTTCTCTTTCCAACACTGTACTAATTCCTTCCATAGTCTTACCCACAAGATGTTTTGAATCAGAATATCACTGCTTTTTGAAGCTTCTACTTCCACAGCTTTGTCTTTTTTATAGGTTCATAGGTTCATAGGTAGATACTAGGCTATCTGCCCTAGGGCATTTATAAGCCTAGCCAGAGTGTATTTGGCTTCCACCTCCCTATTGGATTAGCCTACTGTGCCTCTGTAAAGTAGGTCACAGAAGGTATCCTTTTAAGATTAGTTCACTGTGCCTCTGTCTAGCAGGGACACAGAAGAGATCCCAGGGGTGAATTTGCGATTTTCCATCCACGCGTCCAGATTTCACCTGAAGAGGGTCAGCGAGGGGCTATGTCTAACATGAATTGGGATTCTATTCCAGAGTGAGGGGAGCCTCTGGGAAATGAATCTGTCCCTCCAGCATGTCCTATTTATTTTTGTGCTGAGGTTTAGGTCCCTGTAGCATGTAGCTCTAAGTGACTTGGATTTTTTGAGGTGGAGCATGTCCATTAATTCTGGGTTTGGCATGGCTTTGTACATCAGGCATAGATCGCCTCTGAGTAGGTGGTAAGCAACTGAGTAGAGCTGGAGTTTCTTTAGTCGAGCTGCATAGGATATCTGTTTGTAGCCTATGATCCTCTTGGTGAGGTACTTTTGGGGTCTCTCCAGTTGCTGCAGGTGTCGGGTAAGGTACATCCCAAAAGGGGCATTGTATTCAATTATGGGCCTGATGAGTGATGAGTAGAGGGGCACAATGACCTCTCTTGATCTAGATGCGAACCTTTTCATGATAAGGTGGGCTATATAGAAGGTCTTTCTAACCACTTTGGCAACGTGATTATCAAAGGAGAGATTACTATCTACGTTGGTCCCCAAATCTCTAATTACTTCTTCCATACTTAATGGATTACCACCTATGTGGTAATTTGTGGGCACCTTGTTTTTCCCAAAGGGGATGACTATGCACTTTTTACCATTTAGCTTGAAGCCGTGGCTCTGGAACCAAGCATCCGTCGCTGTGAGACGCTTTTGGAGGATGCTTGTGTCAGCTGGAGATTCAATTATTGCCCCCAGTTTGCAGTCATCTGCGAATTTTGTCAGCCATAATCCCTCCGTGTTAGCCTGAACCTCAGAGAAGTATATACCGAACAAGAGAGGTCCCAGAACTGAGCCCTGTGGGATGCCACTTGTAACTGGTTTGGATTCGGACATGGCAGCTGCAATTCTGACCATGTGAGTTCTATCTCTGTGCCAGTTTGCAACCCATCTTGTGATATAGGGGTTGATATTTAAGCTGGTAAGCTTATTTATGATGCCCTAGTGGGGTATTGTGTTGAAGGCTTTTTTGAGGTCCAGGTAGGCTGTGTGGACTACCTTGCCCTCATCTATGGCTTTAGTAACTGTTTCAAAGAAATCAACTAGGTTTAAGAGGCAAGATCTGCCCTTAACAAAGCCAAATTGGGTAGGGTCCAGTGTCTGGAGGTTCCCAATGTCTTTGTTTATGAGTTCCATGATAATACGCTCTATAGCTTTACAGACCAGACTAGTCAGGCTTTTGGGGCGATAGTTTCCGGGGTCCGTTGTGGCACCACCTTTGTGGAGTGGGACCACTGTAGCTGCACGCCATTCTTTGGGAACATATCCTGTAGTAAGGCTAAGTTTGAACAGTGACTTAATGTGAGGGTTCATTTCTTCTTGGAGCTCGTGTAAGACACACCCTGGGACACTGTCCGGTCCCACACATGCTGTGTTTTTGCTTTGGAGAGGGCAGCTTTCACCTGTGCATTTGTGATGTCAGGGAGGTTACATTCAGTTGGGATAGGCATTTGCTCCTTTGGGGGGAAGGGGAGGAGAAGTTTGCGCTGAATCTGTCTGCCAGGATGTTGGCTATGTCTGTAGGTTCGGTATATTTTGTACCATTATGCAACACTTCAGAGCATATCTGGGAGTTTCCGCCCATGTTCCTGACATAACTAAAGAAGGTCTTGTGATTATTTTTTGTGTCTAGGGCAATTTTTCTTTCGAAACTGGCCTTTGATGATTTTATGAGGGATCGAAGTTTCTTGCTAATACTGATCAGAGATGCCTTCCCTTTTTGGGATTTTGCTCTGTCATGTAGTAGCTTCCTCCTTCTGTTGTATAGCTTATTTATGGCCGGGGTCCACCAGACCGGTCTCCTGTTTTTGGAGGAGAGAGTCTTGGTTTTATTTGGGATAGCATGATCCATACATTCCTGCAGGTGCTCATAGAATGCATTTGTAAAGGATTCTGCGGATTGGGCTGTATTATCCTCTGGCCCAGGGGCTTTGAAGGATTCCACCTCAGTCTTGAGAAGTGCAAAGTTGGCTTTTGAGAAATTCTTTACAGTGATTTCCTCGGCTGGGGCTGGGGATGGGAAATGGATGTCCAGGGAAATTTGGTTATGGTCTGATCTTACCAATGAGGGGTTTACCTCTGGTGTGGAACATAGAGTCCCCATGTTGGTGATGACCAGGTCCAATATGCTGTTCCCTCTTGTGGGAGTGGCGACCAGTTGTTCCATTGCATTGGAGTTTATAGATTCAAGGAACCGTTGGGCAAGGGTGTTTGAGCTTGAGTAGTTTTTCCAGTCAATGTTTGGGTAGTTGAAGTCACCCAATAACATAGTGTTTGGAGAGACCTTCATATTCTCCAGTGTTCTCAGGAATGCCAAGTGGGGTTCCTGTAATAGGGAGGGTGTTCTGTAGCAGGCTACAAACTAAAAGACAGTTTTGCCCGCTGTTAGTTGCACATGGATGGTTTCCGATGCTTCGTGCAGTGCCACTAACCTGAAGGTGTAGGTATCTTTGATGAATATAGATACTCCCCCTCCTTTTGTGCTTCGGTCCAGGTTTTATTTATTTATTTATTTATTTATTTAACATTTGTTGACCGGGAAAGTCTGACTAGGTTCCACAGATCCTGTTTTCAGCGGAGGCCCGGGGAGAAATGCTCCAGAAGCATGTCTTTAGAATGGTCTATGCTGTAGGGGCTCAAGGGAAACCAGTTACCAAACAGTAGGGAGGGTGGCCTAATGGTTAAGGTGTTTGCCTTACAAACACAAGGTGCAGGGTTTGAGTCTCACAAGGGATAATTGGCTAGGCATAAAATTGTTCACAAGGACAGTCAGCCTAGTACTAATCCATGAACCATATCCTTAGCTGCCACACCTGTGACAGTGGCACAATCCAAAAAGGATTGTGTGTTTTGGGGCCAAAACGCATGGTATGAGTTATAACCTGGTAGTGCTGGGGTGCTCTCAGGAACCTTGAACCAGGTTTCTGTTAGTACACAGACATCAATTTTCTCCATACTGAGGAGAGCCTCGAGTGCGTGCATCTTGAGGTTTAGACTTCTGGCATTGAGTAACATTACCTTTAGTTTTTTATCCTTGGGTTGTCTATGGAGGTGGGTTTGTCCTTTGAGCCTTGCCTAAAAAAGGCACTATGGGGGTGGCAAGAGCCTTGGCCAGTATACGAAAGCCTAAGGGTGACAGGTGCAAGCCGTCCCTAGCGAAGCAACGTGGCTTGTCGAGCATGTCATCCCAGGCTGACAGACACTGGATCCCCTTTGAATGACACCAATACTTTAGCCAATTGTTGAAACTGATCATTTTGTCTTTATACTGTGGCATCATTCTTGATAAGGGCAAAATGCTACTCAAGGTCAGGGTCATACCAGCCTGGGCTACATGGTCAGAGAGCTCCTCTATGTCTCTTTTCATGTAGTCCAGGGAGGTACATCTCAGGTCATTCACACCAGCATGGACTATGACAGAGTCATACTTGTACTTGCTTTGGAGTGACCTGAGTGCTTGCATTATGTGGCAGATCCTGGCACCCGACAGGCAGCTTACAGTGACCTTTTCCTTGTTCAGTCTGGTGAGCGGGACGTCAGTATGCTGGACAATAGAGTCCCCTATAACAAGTGTATTTGGTATGTTGTTTGGCCTTAAGGGCTGTGACTGTGAGGCACACTGATTTTGTGAGATATGTGATTTGTGGGTATTGTTGAGGGGTGGCTGTTGCTTGGATATCTGCTTAGGAGGTCTTTGCTGTTTAGGCAGATTTTTATTTAGAGCCTCCGAGTATGTTTTTGTGTGTTTATGTGTTGGGTATGCAGATGCAATAGGTCTGTGTGAGACTGGATTTGTGGTGTGGGTGGTTACCTTTTCCTCCTGACTGACCGTGCCAGTCTTGGGTTGAGAGAGCTCTGCCTCCAGTTTGGCTGTGTAACTGCATCTCTCACATGTATTAGAGTTTGTTGGAAGGAGGAGAGGGTTGTCTGTGTACATAAGGCAATTGTAACATTGCCTCAAAATTCCCAGATTCACCAGCTGGACTGGAGAGTAACCTTGAAACTGAAAAATGACCAACAGTAGTCCAGAAGGGACTGAAAAGTAACAAAAAACAACACGAATTCTCCATGAAACAAATTTAATATGTCTTAGCGCCTCGGCCACAACAGACTTCCTAGAGCACACAAAGAATAATGAATACATACTGGGCAGGATTCACAAAGCCTCTGTGTAAGAGATACAAGGCTTTCACGGAGGCTGCAGTTAAACGGTGTGACATCAGCATGTTATGCATATGCATGAGGGCATGCTGAATCACACCTAAGGCTAACACGGTCCATGGAAGACAGTAGGGGGCGTGTCTGTAGGCCGAGCCCTGCAAGGGGACACGCCCCAGAAGAGTAAAAGTGCCCAAAGTAAACACCCATGACAGAGTCCATGGAAATGTGGATAAACACAACACAACACATGCCCCCACAGACTATGAACATAAAATATATAAATGAACATGTTATATATATTTTTTTAAATCGTAAAGATGTTTGCCCGTGAGTGCACTCGTTTGCGTGGGCGTGCCCGTACCTTAGCCACAGTTAGCAGTCAGTGGAAAAGCATATAAGAACTAAATATGCAAAGTAAGCCAAGAAGCAATAGCATAGTGGTAGAGACGTCAGCTTAAGAGCAGGCAATCATGGTTCGAGCCCCCACAACATCAATTTTTATTTTTAGTAAAATTAGCACAAAACAAGTCCCTGACAAACATGTACACATATAAAATTATATTTTATGTAAAATGTAATGAAATAGGCCATTTATGTTAAAGAAATGTGAGATAACAAAATAATAAAAAATGCCAGATGTGCCTATAGCTGAGCTACAGTTTAACAAGTTGAGTGCATCTGCCCGTAGGTGAGCAGTGGTTTAACAGGTGTAAAATGAGTGCCCGTAGGTGAGCAGTGGTTTAACATGCTGAAATTGTGTGCCCCTAGCTGAGCTGAGCGTAATATGCGTGCTGACAGCCAAATGAAGCGTAAACCAGCGTAACCTATTTGCGAGGAGCTGTGCACTGCGCCAACAAGCTAACCGACGGGCAACGTTGAGCAAGCTGTATCAAAACTGCCTTTACACAGACACACCCCTTAGCCTGTTCAGACAGTCATAAAAAATAAAAAGCAGAGGCCAGGTTCGAACCCAGGATACTATACACCGTAGTCAAGGTACTGAACCACTAAGCCATGACAGCAGTACCTATAAATGCAGTAATAGCAAATATATAGGAATGAATACAAAGTGGAGCATGACAAAGCAGGTTTTGTGAAGTTGATACAATTCCAAAATGGCCAATCACAGATATGTGTGGGAAAAACGGCCTATATAAGCCCCATAGGCTGGAATACACAGCATAAATGATTGTAGAACTGACCTGCAGCCAGAATGACAGGAGTAGGTGAGGGTAGTTGCTTTCGAGCACAGAGGTGGGGCATTGAGGAGTCCCGATACATGGTCTGGCTCCTAGTCCATAATCATGAGGCCCAACTCAGGCAGGGCCAGGTCCTGTGGGGAGCATATAGGGCTGAGGCGTGGGACCGGTTGGCTCATGATCTCACCAGTGCCACAGGGATTCCAAGGACTGGTGAGCAGGTTCGTCACCACCATGCGGACCTGAAGAGATGCAAGCAGGACCAATTGAACCTTTGGCTCCAGGAGGCCCGGCAAATGCCCAATAGCCCACTACTAAGTTACATTTAATTATGTATGTAAGAAATTAAACTAGCTGATATTATGGAGATGTGTATTCCAATATTACTTCATTTATATTACAGCTGCAGGTGTCTGTTCTGCGAACCGCAGAGCCTATGGCGATAGGCTGGTGCAGTTGCGCCACAAGGCAGGTCAGTAATCCTCTCCCAGTAACTGTACAGAAATATAAAAGTATGACAGTTAGCAAAAGAGTGCAGTGTAGTCACTAAGTAATAGAATGTGCAAGTAACAAGTGTAAGAGTGTTTGCAAGTATTGCTTGATTACAAAAGTGTGTTGCAGTCTGTAATCCAAACAGAAAAATGAAAATGTCTGAAATAAAGTCTGAAATAAAGATGCCCCACCTGTAATATAATAGTACACAACCTGCAGCAGGCTGAAAAGTACAGCTGCAGAAGATGAGCAAATCACATGTGTGAAATATACCCCTGTTGAAATACTGAAACATGACATAAGTGAGACTGCTGGAAAGGATTGTAATAACTACAGGTAAAACATGTCAATAAAGCCTAGCAATAAGTACCATCCTGAATAGTAAAATGAAAACAAGTGAGAGAGTGTGAGAAAGTGTTATGAATCCACCAATAAAGTAGTAATAACCTGAATAAAGTATACTGCAGTCAGTACAGAATGAAATGCATGTGAGAAGCAAAACCAAACAGCGAAATGTGTTCAAAGTGTTGCTGCAGCTGGAATGTGTATCCCAAAATCTATATATGTTGCTCTCAGTCTGCAATATGCAGATAGTATGATTGTCTGACATACCAAACATCCACAGTTGTCTATAGCTATATAAAGCAAATGTAGCAGGATGATGTAGCTGAACAAAGCCAGATATGAATGTGTATGAAGAACAATAAAATGTATATTGATGTAGCAGTAACAGTCCTATCACCAAATTGAAGTAGTTATCATATAGGAAACTGTAGTTAGAACAGTAGTGTGTATATATGTGCAGCTATTAGAAATGTACAGCATATGTATTGGTATTTGAAAGTGTTAATATAATTTTCTTCACCCCACCCTATAACCACATATAACCCATTCCACGTGAAAATGGTATGTGCAATCACAATTAACACCCCTGGACATTTGTCCTGTTGGGTCATAAATATTTGCATGTCCGTTGATGCATCTGCCCTGTTCATACATCCAAACCTGATGGCCTATTGCCATCAATCAACCCTGCATGTTGTTGGACTGTGTATTGCTGTTCAAATTATGCATGTGTTATGCTCGCTGTTCAATGGTGTGAATATCTGGGCGTTTAGTTAATGGGAATACTAATGCATGCTGTTACAACTAATTGTGAATGGTATTATATGTTACTAACCCAAACTGTCATGACATAATGCAAAACATAGGACGACAGGGAAGGCGGGTTCCAGTGGACCCACCTCTCCCACCTCAGCTGGCGAGTGCACCTGGCACTAGTGCCCAGTCTGGACCCTCCTCTGGTGGCCCTGTGTCACCTGCAGGTGGAAGCGCTGCAGGGGATGGGGCTCGTCCCCCCTCTGCAAGTGTGGCTGGAGGAGAACCACCACTCACCCTCCATAGCGTCCGGACTGTGGTGCGTAGGGAGATCCAGGACTCTGTTCTTGGGCCCCTACGCCAGCTTGAGGCACAGGTGACACAACTTACGGGCATGCCTGTTGCTCGGCCTACACAGCCCCCAGCACAGCCCCGTCCTGGGCAGTGAAGGAACAGTGGCAACTGCCCATGGGTGGGGATATCAGTTCCACTGTTGCCATCTGTGGGCTCATGGGCTCTGGATATCCAAACCTCCGTCCCCGTCAATTGTGTAACCCCCCCACATGTGTCATACACCGCCCCTGTATGCGTCTTGTTTGTCTTGTCTGTTGACCTACCCAACCTACCTCCCCAGCTATACCGACTTCCTTCACCTGACATACCACTCTCACCTGAAAAAAAAAAAAAAAGAAAAAAGGGCACTCTGTACCCACAAAAAAATTACGCCCCATACATAGATGCCCATTCCACACACATGTCTGCTGGACATGGAAACTATCAATTACAATTGGCTGTACAACAAGTATTATTGTTGTCCTGACACCTCTCTCAGGGGTGGAAGGTTTCAAATGTCACACCAAATTAGATACATATGCACAGCTATTGCTGATGAAGAAATGGGCAGCTATGGGCCCTACCTACATCCCTCCTGCAAATCCCAAGCTTGTTTCCCTACTGTCTTACCGTCTTTGTGACCCCTTTTTTTACCACTTTCCTGTCTCCCCATTTTCATTTCTTTCAAAGAAAATAGCGCGGGTGTGCGCCAGAGTAAGCACTGTTAAGCGGTTGTAAGCGGGTGTGTGCAGAGCTAAACGCCAGTGCGCATGCGGGAACTCCACGCAAACCAGCGCTAACCTGGTTACAACTGTTTAAAAGTGCCTTAGTCACTCTGATTGACAGGTCCCGTAGTCAGTTCAAAAGCAAAATAAAATCCCACTGTCAGTCCCGAACACAGGACTTTGGAAACAGTAGTCTGCATGACCTACCACTAAGCCATGACTCTTAGACAAGAACATTGTGCTAAAATAAATATATCATGTAATAGCAGGAATGAATGTAAAGGGAATATAGGATGTGTAGTCCACAAAGCATGTCAGTTAGAATTACTGTCAAAACTAGTGGATTTCCATAATAGTAGTGTGTGAACAGAAACAGCCATGCTAGTTGGTAGCTAATAGGTAATAATGTCAGTTAATGTACATATATAAATGTATGTATATTTACATATATATATATATATATATATATATATATATATATATATATATATATAGATATAGTTGTAGGTGTCATTGTGCATACACAATTATTACAGGGAACAGGAGAGAGGAATGGAGAAATGTGAATCTACAACACAGCCTGAATCATGAGAGAGATACTAACCTTTACTCTCACAGAACAGTGTCCACAGCATACCAGCATGGTCCCCGCCCTTACAATCTGAAAGGGCAACGCCTATCTCACATACCCTTTTATAGCACTGTCCTGAAATCACATTGAGAACTGCAATCAGTACACAACTGGCTGCATGCAATTAGCAAATGCTGGCTTACAATTGGTGCAGAGGCCATCACATGGACCTATGCAGATACCTACAAAAGCATCCTGTACTAACACTCCACACATGGAAGCAGACAGAGAGAGAGAGAGACAGACAGAGACAGAGACAGAGAGTGAGAAGAAAAAAATAAATAAACACACGCTACACACTGAGTCTAAGCTGTCAGCAGTGACAGTAGCAAGCCATGCCAGCAGCAGCAGGAAGCAGAAGTAGAGGTAACGCAACCAGCTGTGACAAACACAGGTAATGTAAAGTAGCAGGTTAATAGTCTGCATACTGTAAACCCTCCAAATGTGTCATAGGTCTGTATCTATAGGTATGTCCATGTGATATGTTGTGTGCACATAGTTCCACCAAAAGGGGATGACTATACATTACATGTCAGTCAGTGTTAGGCCATGATCCTGGCAGCAGTTGTCTGTGTGTTGCCCTCATCAATGGCTGTAGTGACTGTTTTGAAAGGTCAACCAGGTTCAAAAGGCAGGATCAGCCCATCACAAAGGCAAACTGGCCAGGAACAAGTGTCTGCATGTACCCAATATCGCTGTATATGTATCCCATACTGAATAATTCCATAGCTTAGCAGACCAGGCCGGTTATGCTTATGATGCGGTAGTTCCCAGGATCAGTAGAGGTGCCTCCTTAGTGGTGTGGGACCACTGTTGCTGTATGCCAGTGTTCAGGTACATATCCTGTAGTACAGCCAAGGTTAAATATCAGTCTTATATGCGGTTGTATGTCTGCTTGGAGTGCACGTAGCACACATCCAGGGATACCATCAGGTCACAGTGATGCTGTGTGTTCTGCTTTGCTGAGGGCGGCCTTCAGCTGGACATGTGAGATGATAGGGAGGTTACATTCAACTGTGATAAGTATTTCTACTTGTGGGGGAGAAGGGGGATACGTGCACCGAAACTGTCTGCAAGAATGTTGCCAATATCTGTGTGTTTGGTGAGTGTTAAGTAGGTGTCTATTAACTCAGAGCATATCTGAGGCATTTGGTCCATATGTGTAACATAACTGAAGAAGGCCTTGTGGTTATCTATAGTGTTTGTGGCCATTTCCCTCCCAGAGTAGGCCGTGGTCGTTGTTATGAGAGACCGTAGTGTATTACCAGTGCTGACCACAGATGCCTTCACTTAATGTCAATCTGCTCTGTCCTGCAGTAGCCTCCTGCTATTGTTATACAATCTTCCTCTGGCTGGGGTCCACCGGACAGGATGCCTAACCTTTGTGCATAGGGTCTGGGTTAGACATGTGTGTGCAAGTTCCATGCAATCTGTGGGATGTCCATGGTAAGCATTCGCAAAGGGGTCAGCAGTGTGGGTTGTGGCTTCCACTGGCCCAGTGGGCTGCATGGATACCATCGCAGTACTAACAAGTGAATAACTGTCTAATCACATACATATCAAAGTAGTCTACTGTGCTGGTGGTGGTGGGATATGTATATCCAGGCCGAGTAACTTGTGTCCAGATCACACTAGTGGATGGCGTTCCACATAAAGTACCTTGGTATGAACCCCCAGAGTGAGGTTGTGCATTGGACTTGTCGCAGTGTGCTGACCAATGGGGCATGCTACTATGTTGTATGGAATGTGGCAGGTATTGTTGCACAGGTGTTGGCTGAGCACTGATATCTGGCAATGTACTTGTGTATCCACCACGAGACACACACATGCAACATATGGGAGTAGTAGTATATCACTACACTTGAGTATCATGTATAGTATGTGTGCCATATATTGCTGACATAGTCTGCTGATATCCTGTTTGTGTTCTGTTCCAGGGAGATGGCGCATCAGCGTAATCCCGCCTACTCTGTAGCGGAAGATGAGGAGATACACCAGAGCCTGGTACGGGATTATGACATACTGTTTTCCCGCACCAGCCAGAATCAGCAGGAGAGGGCTGCACTGTGTCAAGACCTTGTCCGTAGGGTAAATGACATTGGCATGCATAATAGGACATATGAGCAGGTACGACATCACTGCAGTGATTTAATCAGAAATGTCCGTCAGCGTGAGTCGGATATCCACAGGCAACAGGTTGCCACAGGAGGTGGGGTGGCCACACATCCCCCCCTCACCAGACTGGAGGGGCTACTCCTAAGTGTTGTGGCTCCAGCCCCGGAACAGCAACAGCAATACACCTGCATCATGATGGAGGCTGGATCCACACAGCAGCACGACATGGAGCATGCAGGTAATATGCCATATGTACACTTGACTGTTCTCTACACTGTTAGTTTATGCATGTGTAAGGTGTGTCCATGGTATGTAGCTGTCAACATAGTACGTAATTGTGCATGTGTGATATTGGCAATATCAGCAGCTGACGTGTGAAAGGCAACTGGTGTACTACTGCACTGTATCATATGCAGTATCAATGGCACAGTTGTGCCCACTGACATTAATCTCCTCATTTCTGCAGGTCCCTCCAGTGTTACAGGAAGGCAGGCCATCCATGCTGGTGAGTGTGTTTAACAATACCTATAATAGTCCTGATAGTGCTAGTAATACTAGTGTAACTCAGTAGTGCTCTGTGTGTATACTGCGGGGTGTGCATGTGTGCAGGTGTGCCTGTGTCCACGTGTGCATGCGTGCATGTGTGCATGTGTGCCTGTGTCCACGTGTGCATGTGTGCATGTGTCCATGTGTGCATGTGTGCATGTGTGCATGTGTACACGTGTCCACGTGTGCATGTGTGCATGTGTGCATGTGTGCATGTTTGTCTGTGTCCATGTGTGCAAGTGTGCATGTGTGCATGTGTCCACGTGTACATGTGTGCATGTGTGCAGAAGTGCATCACTAGTAACATTGTGTGGACACTGTAAACTGTGTTTCCTGTCTTCCTCCCACAGGTTCTGGTGCTGCTCTGGTGTCCTGCAGCAGGGAACCTGAATCTGGTGCCACAGGTACTGGTAATGATGATATCTGTGTAATAGCACAGGAAGGTGTGTCAGGGTCCGCCATTGGTCAGCCAATTGACAGTACACAGCTGTCAACCCCATCATTGTGCACAGTCATCCTGCCAGTACATCCTTTGTCACCATTGTCCCTAGATGATGGACAGGATGCAGTGGGCATTGACCAGGGTAATGTGGTATCTGTGGCACATGCTTCCCCACACAGCAGCCATGGGCAGGGTCCTGTGATGGTACCACACAGACAGTTGGCCATGGGTTCTCGTGGGAGCATCCATGGGTGTACTGCCTCTGGCAGACGTGCCCAAAGAGGTCTGTCAACCTCAGCTATGTTTCGGGCTGTCATGCAGGCACAGTCGCGTATGGAAAGGTACACCAGACAGGGTCTAAGGGAGCTGAGAGCATGTTGCAAAGCCATGACTGGCAGTATGCATGACATCGCGGATGCTATCCGTAATTTCACCGATGTCATAGACAGACATTGTGGGGACATATTACAGCAGTTCCACAACCAAATGTCCATGAGCCAGGGCAATGGTGGGTGGTTGCGGTGTAGACATGGCCGTATGCCAGCAACAGCAGCAGCTGGCAGTTGGCATGGACGACAACAGGCCCGCGCATGCCCCCATAGTGCCAGCAGCAGCCCCAGCAATGCTGGGTCTGTGCTGTCATTGGAAGCCCCAGGAGACCACGTGCACGTGGCTCTAGACAGTCTCAACAGGGACCTGTGTCCAGTCAACACACTCCCACTTCTGATGACAGTACCCAGTCTGGCTTAGTACTGGATATGGTCCGTAGCACCCCTGCCAGGCACAGTTACCATGTCCATGCCCACAGACCCTGATCTGTATGACCTGCCAGGTGCAGTCTGTGGCTGTCCACAAACCCCTGTATATGGCAGCCATGAGGTGGAACTGTGTGTGTGCATACACACATGCGAAATGTTAACACCTAGGGCTACCACATACACGCACACACTGCACCAACAGTGCCCCATCCTGTACTGCTGTCCCTCACCAACACACATACATACACATGTCAATTGGTGGTATCAGTGGCAGACTCAGGCATACCTAATTCACACCCTGTGCATATGATGAAACTGTGCCACCTCCTGCAATCTCCAACTTCATTGAGGGAACAGGTAAACACATTGCTGATGCACAGGGTGACTGCATAGAAGTGTATTAGTAGTATCATGTTGGTAACAGTACAGTGTGCTGATATGACTGTGTGTATATCCCAGCATGCCTGATGCAGTAACCGTATGACTGTCCTGAATTGTTATCTGCACCCATAGTATGTACCAAAGTGTAACAGCTGCACATTATTGCATACCGGTGGTAAGGATGTCAACAGATAGCCACGTAAATGGGTAGCACAGGGGGGAAGCTAATGCAAGTAGTGATATGCAATGATGGACATGTACAGTAATGGTGTCAAGTTGTCCACAATGACTATGCAATGTGGATGTTTGCGCATGTTGATATGTGTGCAGTACCAATGTACTCCAAATCACAATTAACTATGACATAATATCAGTTCTACCATGGGCATATGCACTGTGCATTCCTGGGTACATGTTGATAGTGCCTACATATTTGCACTGTTACCTACTGTTAGTGTTACCCCTACTTTGTTGTACAATGAACTACTTCCAGCCCTATTTACTGTAGCTTTGTTTGCATGCATGTTCGCTTGGGGTTCCCTGGAACACTGCTTCCACCTGCAATGCAGAGTTACAGTGCTTCTGTGGACTCCTAGTGACATCTGCATAGCGTACGATATGTATGTCAAGTTTACACATGACAGAACGTCACTGTCTGTCCTGTTCGCATGTATGTTGCCTGTGACTAATTGCACATGTCTTACCTGGCATTTACCCATGTGTGCAGTCATATATGCCAGTGCTATGAAACAGTAGCAGTACACCCACACATACACACCTTCAGTATGTTGTTCCTCATTGGCCCTATGTGTTGGTACTCACCATGGCAATCACACTACTAGGGTAGCATGTGCAAAGGTAACCTGTGAATCACCTCTATGGTCCAGTTGTGGTTTATGTGAGTCATGTGGCAATGTCACAGCTGCCACATGTATGCAGTCAACCATCACCCTTGGCCAGGAACGTACAACACATGTGTGTGATGCCACCACATAGCCAATCTGGGGACTGAGCACTCTGAACCCAGTAATGACATACCCTGTCAGGTGGCATGTCATACTACAGTGACTACAATACCAGTCAGACATAGACACGCACTGACAGCAAGCTGAACACACTGGGGCATACGTGGGGACTCAAAATAGCATCCTGTCTGAGCATCACACACCTCCGCAGCTGGCACACAGGCATATGTTACGTCAGAACAGAGCACATGCCACGCATGGCACACTCATCCCATGTGCCACACACTCACAGCCTGTAGGGCTACACAACACACCTGCTACAGATGTGTCAGGTACCTCTCTTGGCCGCTGCAGTGGGGTCCCGCTCAACAGGCTGTACATGGTGAAGGTTACAGTGATATGCCTCTGGGGCACTATGGTCCACCACAAAACATATGCATACAGGTCAGTCAGAGGCATGGACACATATGACTCAGTCATTGACCATGCCACTATGGATGACCTGAGACATATCTCCCTGGACTACATGATAGGGAACATAGAAGGGATCTCTCAGCATGTGGCACGGGCCAGTATGAGCCTTTTCTTGGTTGCCATCATACCCTCACCAGGTATGCTACCACTATATGTAGGAAGGGTGTTGTATGTCTACATTCTGCTCAGTCTCCAATGTCATTCATAGGGTATCCACTGGCTGCCAATGTGTGCTTACATGCTAGGGAAGCCACAATGATGTGCGAGGGGCAGCTTGCACGTGACACCCATGGCCCAATGTATATTGGCGAAGCCCCTTGATACACACATACTGCCTTATGCTGCAGGACATGGATTACATAGCCACCTCCATGGGTATCACACAGGTTAGGACACTAACAGTGCTGCTACACAACACCAGCAGTGTACACCGCAAGATGCATACACTGGACACTGTCCTCAGCACGGTGAACTGCAATGTCTGTGCAGTACCAGAGTCCTGATTCATGGCTCACAGGTGCAACCCATCACTGCCAGGTTATACCTCATACCATGCCTGACGTCCCCTACACATGTAACACACATGGACAAGGGGGTGGTATCCCAAGGCACCACAGATACACACACCTCCTGGTTGTTGGCACAGCACAAAGCATCAGGGCCTATTCATGTGCAGCTAACAGTGTGTCGGACTGCCGTCTGGTTCATAGCCTGGCACACACAACCCTCCCATACACAGAAAACCCACCTATCCTCCATAACAACACTGGCAATATGACAGTCTCAAGAACTGTCTTTATATGGCTGGACTGCATCCAGCCAAACATTGTGCGTGAGCATTACTGTAGCTACAACACACTAGTTGAAGGGTTCCCAGCATGTGGTCACTGAATTGCAGTGGAATGACATGTTACCACTCCCACAACAGGTGGAAACATGCAGCACCTGTACATCGACTACATGTAGACTATATGGCCCAGACCAGATGTGTATCCCCTGCTGTAGGTATTTTACCATATACACCCACACTGTATAGACACATACCGCGTGTGGCCCCTGCACAGTAAGACACAGTCATATTGTTATGCATTGCAAATACCATTTATCCACTCGAGGCATGTGTCAGACATGGTAACTACTGTAGGTCACAGGTATTTATGTGTATGTGTCACACACATACATCATGTGTGCATTGCCATTGCTGGTTTAGGCAATGGCATGCATTGTTATGCACAAAGACCCACACAAGGTCATAATGTGTGACACAACCACATGTGGCAGTTGTGGGTTACCAAAACATACCTATCTGTACTCTGACAATGGTAATAGACCCAGTAGCAGAGCGCACTATTGGCATTACTGGCCAACTAACCCTGTTTGGCTGTGCTGATAGTGTGGTGACATCCCCTGTGTTTACTGGGGGAATATGCAGCATCTGGTGTGTTGTAGTATTTGCCAAAAGGATCTATTCTCTCACACTTGCATTTACACACACCCTACTACCCCCACACACACACACGCACACTTGCCATTTGAAGAATTCATACCCCTACCTAACTAGGTCATGACACGTGAGAGAGAGGCATTAGCAAAGCGCACTATTCGGATTACTAGATGATGCCTCTTCTCTGGCTTTACTTATAGGGTGCTGACATCATCAGTGTTTTGAAAGGGTAATGTGTTCTCCTGATTGCCAAAACTAACATGTTTTTCATTCAGAATTGCACACACACAAACTCCCCACATCCAAACACACACACACTTGCAGGTTTCAAACCCCTACCTAACTATGCTATGACACTTGAGAGTGACGCTGTAGCAGACTGCGCTATTCGGAGTACTGGTAGGTGTCTCTTCTCCAGCTGTATGTATAGGGTGCTGACATCATCACTGTTTGGAAAGGCTAATGTGCATCATGTAGTGTGATCTCCTGATTGCAAAAAAGCACATGTTTTTCATACAGAATTGCACACACACACTTGCCAATTGCAGGTTTCAAACTCCTACCTAACTATATTATGACACTCAAAAGAGATGCATTAGCAGAGTGCGCTATTCCAATTACTGGGAGGTTTCCCTTCTCCTGCTGTACTTATAGGGTGCTGACATCATCCGTGCTGAGATAGGGGAATGTGCATCCTGTAGAGTGCTTTCACAGTTGCCCAAAGGCGCATCTCCCTCACACAGACTTGCACACACACAAACCCCCCTCCCCACACATTGGGCAGTTGCAAGATTCAAACTCCTACCTAACTATGTTATGACACTCGTGACAGAGGCATTAGCAGAGCGCGCTAATCGAATTACTGGGAGGTTTCTCTTCTCCTGCTGTACTTATAGGGTGCTGACATCATCCGTGCTGAGCTAGGGGGATGTGCATCCTGTAGAGTGCTTTCACAGTTGCCAAAAGGGACATCTCTTTCACACAGACTTGCACACACACTAACCCTCCTTCACACACACTGGGCAGTTGCAGGATTCAAACCCCTACCTAACTATGTTATGACACTCGTGAAAGACACATTAACAGAGCTCGCTAATTGAATTACTGGGAGGTTTCCCTTCTCCTGCTATACTTATAGGGTGCTGACATCATCCGTGCTGAGCTAGGGGGATGTGCATCCTGTAGAGTGCTTTCACAGTTGCCAAAAGTGACATCTCCCTCACACAGACTTGCATACACACTAAACCCCCTCCACACACACTGGGCAGTTGCAGGATTCAAACCCCTACCTAACTATGTTATGACACTCGTGACAGATGCATTAGCAGAGCGTGCTATTCAAATTACTGGGAGGATTTTCTTCTCCTGCTGTACTTATAGGGTGCTGACATCATCCGTGCTGAGATAGGGGAATGTGCATCCTGTAGAGTGCTTTCACAGTTGCCAAAAGGGACATCTCCCTCACACACACACTAACCCCCCTCCACACACACTGGGCAATTGCAGGATTCAAATCCCTACCTAACTATGTTATGACACTCATGAAAGACGCATTAGCGGAGCGCGCTATTCGAATTACTGGGAGGTTTCCCTTCTCCTGCTGTACTTATAGGGTGCTGACATCATCCGTGTTGAGATAGGGGAATGTGCATCCTGTAGAGTGCTTTCACAGTTGCCAAAAGGGACATCTCCCTCATACAGACTTGCACACACACTAACCCCCCTCCGCACACACTGGACAGTTGCAGGATTCAAACCCCTACCTAACTATGTTATGACACTCATGACAAACACATTAGCAGAGCGCGCTATTCGAATTACTGGGAGGTTTCCCTTCTCCTGCTGTACTTATAGGGTGCTGACATCATCCGTGCTGAGATAGGGGAATGTGCATCCTCTAGAGTGCTTTCACAGTTGCCAAAAGGGACATCTTCCTCACACAGACTTGCACACACATCAACCCTGCTCACCCACACACACACACACACACCCACACACTGAGCAATTGCATGGTTCGAACTCCTACCTACCTATATTATGACACTTGACGGAGACGCATTAGCAGAGCGCGCTACCCGATTTACTGGGCATCTGGTCTGCACCTGCAGTATTTATAGGGTGCTGACATCTTTATTTCTACAGAGGTATGTACATCTAGTACTACCTGTCAGGTGGGGGATAGCATATATATGCATTTGCAGCCACCTACGTCAGGGTCAGATATGCACATCACACTGGCAGGTTATGTTCTATACCATGCTTCGTGACCACAGGACCTGTAACACACAACACAACCAGTCCAGAACACCACACCCACATCCAGGACACACACTTAGCTTCCCTGGGAACAGTGCCGGGATATGCATGTGTTCACATACACCATTCCAGTTGTTAACATCAGTTACAGGCATATTGTGTGTGAGAACTACTCAGGCCTCTACCACTTTGCCCTACAGCCACTACAATTTGTGGGTCCATGTGCTATGGCAGAACCACAGACCACAGCCACATGTGGGAATACATATTGCACCTGTCCATCTGCAACATGGGTACTCACTGTTCCACACCAGATGTAGACCACCATTGTTGATATCTGACCATACCCACCTTTCCCTGGACATCCATATCCCATCCCCACCCCCAGGAAAGGTTGTCACTGCAAACAAACTGTATTTAGCACAAGCAGACTCTACACTTGTGAAGTCTGGGGTGGACGACTTCAAAGGACCCATGCTGGGGGACTATACTGGCCACTCAGCATAATCCTTGACATTTGCATTCTATGAGCATGTGTACAGTTTGCATTGATCATGCTATCCCACATATACCCATGACTGCTCCACAACAAGACATCTGTCAGGTGTACACCAGCCATATATGAGCCGTCCAACAGACAGAGTGAGCTAATACATTGCAGAGCTGTAGCCCACAGAGGGAGGACATCTGTGAACAGTTCCGGCACGGCACTTCATTCACACATAATCATCACAACACTGTGTTGACAGTGGAATTGTCCAGACAATGCAGATAGGGCTCCCCTCAGTCTGTTATTGATGGCCACTTACTGTTAGAGATCATCAGCAACCCTCTTCCAGCACACACCAACAACATGGCTGTGGCTTAGCACATTCAAACCCTGGGATCTCCACTGTGCCCCTGCTTGACAGAGGCACAGCTCACTAGCCTCACACGTTGCCTTATGTGACCTACTTTACAGTGGCACAGTAGCCTACTGTACTGGGGATGCAGATGCCAAGCACACTCTGGCTGAGCTGTCATTCCCTAGGGCAACAAGCCTAGTATTGACCTCTACACCCATATGTTCAATTGTCAGATGCACAATATTTGTTGTGCTGTTCTACTGTTTGCAGGTCTTTATTGCCATAGCATTCCCTGTTCCTATGACCAACTTGTGTATCTGTGGAAGATGTTTGCATATGACGGCGATCCACTATATCACTTATGTCTCTGTAGTCATTTACTGTGTGCACTGGGCAGATTGCTGTGTTGTGGATGGTTCCTGGAATGACACGTACAAATACCAGATATGTGTGTCCAACTGCTAAACGGGGATATGGCCTAAGTGTGTGAGCATGCCCAGTTCAGCCTTTCCATGGCATGTTGTCTGACATATGCCTCATTTATCAAAGTGTGTGAGCATGCCCAGTGTGGGCTTTCCATATGTTGCACTCTGAAGTCCACCACATATTTGGGTGTGTGTGAACTTCAACAATATCTCACATTTATGGTTGTGTGTTGGGTGTCATGTTGTGTACTAACTGGCCAACTGCTTCGTGTCTGCCACAACAGGGATTATACTGTGCCTGCAGGGATTGCATGGGATACTTTGCATACAGTTGTCAACATCCTTTCATAATGACCTAACACTGTAGTACCGTATAGTGTACTGGTTCAGTACTTTCACTGTGGTGGACAGTATCCTGGGCTTTAGTCCTATCACTGCTTGACATCTTCATAGTGAGCACAACAGACTATGTAGGGGCCAGTTGTGCACATATGACCATGTTGCATTATGTTCAGATATGGACTACCTACACCAGGCTCGTCCAACATTGGTAGTGTATTCCACAACATAGGTGGACATTGGCAAACATTAGCGATGTTCCCTAGGCCATTTCTGATGCTAGTCACAGGGTGTGTTTGTCCTTCGACACACATTGTAACTGGAGATTGCCATGACATATGTCATGGTTAGTATACTGTGCCTCCGTCTACCTCTGACATAACAGTGATACCCAGGGTTAACCTACCATCTCCCATCCACTCATCGGGATTCCTCTTGAGGGGTGTCGATAGGTGACTCTCTGGCTAACCTGTACTGGGAGTTTACTCAAGAGTGGGGGTGCCTTCTGTGTTATGGATCATTCTGTACAGCTTGTCCTATGTATGTCAGTGCTGGGGTTCAGGTCTCTCATGTGCATAGCTCACTGCCATTCAGATTGTACAAGGTGCAGCATGTTCATTGATTCCAGGTTGGACATGGTTTCATACATCAGGCACAGCTTGCCTGTAGCTGGGCAGTATGGCAGTGTGTGGGGCTGCAGTTTGTTTACTCAGGCAACACATGGCATCTGTTCATGCTCTTTGCTACTCCTGGTGGGGTACTGTTGTGGACTTTACAGTTGATGGAGGTGTCTGCTGAGGTATATCCCACAGGGGCTATTGTAGTCAATTGTGATGCTGATGAAGGATGACTGCAGAGCCACAGTGACCTCCCCTTATCTACATCTGATAATATTCATGATTGGGTGGGTATATGGTATGTTTCTGCGAACACTACAGCCACATGTTTGTCCAGTGCAGGATATCTATCACCTTTTGTCCCCAGGTCTCTCATTACATGTTAGGTACGTAATGGGTTAACACCTGTGTGGTAATTTGTGGGCACTTACTGTATATCCACGGTGGTTGTCTATACACAGTTCTGCAATTAGCTTGCTGACATGGCTATGGCTGCAGTTGTCTGTTTGTAGGTGGCCCTTTTGTGGGTTGCTTGTGTCAGCTGGGGGTCAGATATGGTGGGCTGTTTGTACTCCTCTGCATACATGTTCAGTCACAGTCCTTCCATGTTGGCCTATAACTATGGGACATATATACAGAACTGGGGGGGGGCAGGACCAAGCCTTGTGGGATGCCACTCAAATCTGCTTTGTAGTCTGACATGGATGCAGCATGTCTGACCATGTCAGTTCTGTCCTTGGTCTGGTTTACAACCCCTCTACTGACATAGGGGGATATATTTAAGCTGGTGAACATATCCATACTGAACTCATAGGGTATTGTCTAGAAGCATATGCACGGTCCAGCTACGCTGTGTGGACCACATTGCCCTCATCAATGACCTTAATGACTGCTTCAAATGGGTCAAACATGTGTAGGTGCAAGATCTGCAGTTACGACAGCCACACTGTGTAGGGTCCAGTATCAGTAGGTCCACAATAGCTTTATGTCTGCGGTACATACTGATCCTTTCCATAGCTGTGCAGACCAAGCTTGTCAGGATCCTGGGGTGGTAGTTTGCAGTATCCATTCAGGCAACACCTTTGTTGTGAAGGGCCACTGTTGTTGTACACTGCTCTTTGGGTACATATCCTGTGGTAAGGCTGACATTGGGCAGTAGTGTGATTTGGCATTCCATTATTCTTGGAGTCCATGTTGGTCTCAGCCCAGGACACCATCACATACCTTTGCTGCTGTGTGTTTTGCTTTGCAGATGATGGCTGTTACCTCAGCATCTGCAATGTCAGGGGACCAGCAGTCTGCTGGGATAGATATTTTGCATTCTGGGGGGGGGATTGCACTGCACCTGTCAGGTTGTATGTTAGCAATATGTATGTGTGTTTGGTATGTTGTTTGTAATATCTGTGTGATTCGGAGCATATCTGTGGATTCCCAACATGGTTCCTAAAATCAGTTAAGTAAGCCTTGTGATTATCCTTAGTGTCCTGTACAATTTGTATCTTCATAGGTTCATGGGTTCATACTAGGCTATCCACCCTAGGGCATTAGTAAGCCAAGCCAGAGTGTGTGTGTATTTCACCACCCCTTGCTATGTGACTATTATGGCCATTTATGATTTTCTTTACTGTGCCTCTGTTTGGTCATGACACAGTGAAGAGCCCCAGTATACATGTACGATCATCCATCCACTTGGCAATATTCCTGTTGAGGGGTGTCAGTGAGGGGCTCTGCCTAACATGGATTGGGATCCTGTTTCTGGGTGTGGGGAGCCTCTGGGTTATGTATCTGTCCCTCCAGCACATCCTATTTCATTAAGTGTTGAGGCTGACATCTGTCACTCTCACAGCTCCAATGGCTTTGATTTCCTGTGGTGGAGCATGTCCATTACTCCTGTGTTGGACATTGCCTTGTACTACAGACATACAATGCCTCTGTGTAGGCAGTCTGTGACTGCATTCAGCTGGGGTGTCTACAGCCAGGCAGCATATGACATATATTTCACACCCTTTATCCTCTTGGTGGGGTAACTTTGAGGTCTTCCGAACCTCTGCAGGTGTCACGTACGGTACATCCCATATGAGTCATTGTACTAGATTATGGGTCTGATAAGGGAACAGTACAGGGGCACAGTGACCTCTGTTGATGTAGATGTGAATCCTTTCATGATACGGTGTCCAATATCGACAATCTTCCTAGCCACATTGGCATTGTGAGTGTCACATGACAGGTTACTGTCTACTTGTGTCCCTAGCTCCCTGATTACTCCTTCCATACATAATGGTTTACCACCTATGTGGTAATTTGTGAGTACCTTGTCTGGTATTTGGTGGGACATTCATACTGTCCAGTGTCTTCAGGATGTCTGGGTGGAGTTCTTGTGTGTGACAGTGTGGTCTGTCGCATGCTACAGACTGTACAGCAGTTTTGACTACACTTAGGTGCACATGGGTGGTCTCCGCTGCTTTGTGCATTGTCAGTTACCTGGCCATATGGGTGTCTGTGCTGCATATGGATACTCCCCCTCCTTTGATGTTTTGGTCCAGGTGTTGGGGCCATAACGCATGATAAGGGTATAACCTGGTAGGGCTGGTGTGCTATCACTAGGCTTGCAGCAGGCTTCTGTCACTGCACAGACATCAATGTTCTCCATACTGGGAAGTGCCTCAGGGGCATGCATATTGCAGTTTACACATCTGGCATTGGTCGGCATTACCCTTATGTTTCTTACCACTTATGTTTTCTAGGGTAGTGGGTAGTCTTTTTGGCCTTGCCTACATACGGCTCTATGGAGGTGGCAAAGGCCTTATCCAGTATCCAGATGCACAGGGGTAACAGGTGCAAGCCATCCCTGGAACAGCAGCATGGCTTGTCATGCTTGACATCTCAAGCAGACAGACATTAGGACCCTCTTGGACTGCCAGCTGTGACTGTGCCACCTGTTAAAGATGATCATTCTGTGTTTGTACTGTGGCATCATTCTTGGTGAGGGTTGGATGCTGCACACGGCCAGTGTCATACCAGCCTGGGGTACATACTCTGAGAGCTCATCCATGTCTCTTTTCATGTAGTCCAGGGAGGTACATCTCAGGTCATTCACACTAGCATGGACATTGAGTGCATCATATTTCTGCTTGCTTTGGGGTGACCTGCGTACTTCTGTTATGTGGCATATTGTGGCAGCCTACAGGCAGCTTACTGTACCCTTTCCCTTGTTCAGTCTGGTGAGTGGGACAGCAGTGTGTCTGCCTATACAGACACCTATTACAACTGTATCAGGCATGTTGTTTCTCCTTCTGGCCTGTGACTGTTTGGCACACCAGCTTTGTGTACTGTGTTGCATGTGCTATGTTTGGAGGTTATGGTTGCTTGTGATCTGCTTTGGAGGCTTCTGTTGGTGTGGTGTGTTTGTAATTAGGTTCATAGGTTCATAGGTTCATACTAGGCTATCTGCCCTAGGGCATTTATAAGCCTAGCCAGAATGTGTTTGGCTTTCGCCACCCATTTTAAATTTATTTTGCTATGCCCTTTTTCGAGGTTAGTATACTGTGCCTCTGTCTAACAGTGACACAGAAGTGATACCCGGGGTAAACCTACGATCTCCCATCCACTCATCAAGATTCCTCTTGAAGAGAGTCAATGAGGGACTCTGCCTAACCTGGACTGGGATTTTATTCAAGAGTGAAGGGAGCCTCTGGGTTATGAATCTGTCCCTCCAGCATGTCCTATTTATTTCAGTGCTGAGGTTCAAGTCTCTCGAGCGTGTAGCTCGATGGGATTTGGATTTTCTGAGGTGCAGCATGTCCATTAATTCCGGGTTGGACATGGCTTTATACGTCAGGCACAGATCGCCTCTGAACAGGCCGTTTGCCACTGAGTAGAGCTGGAGTTCCTTTAACCGAGCAGCATATGGCATCTGTTTGAGCCCTTTGATCCTCTTGGTGAGGTACTTTTGGGGTCTTTCCAGCTGCTGCAGGTGTCTGGTAAGGTACATCCCAAAAGGGGCATTGTACTCAATTATGGGCCTGATGAGGGATGAGTAAAGAGGCACGATGACGTCCCCTGATCTAGATGTGAATCCCTTCATGATTAGGTGGGCTATATAAAATGTTTTTCTAACCACTTTGGCCACGTGGTTGTCAAATGAGAGATTGCTATCAACTTGGGTCCCCAGGTCCCTAATTACTTCTTCTGTACTTAATGGATTACCACCTATGTGGTAATTTGTGGGCACTTTGTTTTTGCCAAAGGGGATGACTATATACTTTTTGGCATTTAGCTTGAGGCCATGGCTCTGGCACCAGTTGTCTGTTCCTATGAGGCCCTTTTGGAGGATGCTTGTGTCGGCTGGAGAGTCGATTATGGCGCCCAGTTTGCAGTCATCTGCGAACTTGGTCAGCCACAGTCCTTCCGTGTTGGCCTGTACCTCCGAGAAATATATACCGAACAAGAGAGGTCCCAGGACTGAGCCTTGTGGGACACCAACTGTAACTGGTTTGGAGTCTGACATGGCTCCAGCAATTCTAACCATGTGGGTTCTGTCCTTGAGCCAGTTTGCAATCCATCTAGTGACATAGGGGTTTATATTTAAGCTGGTGAGCTTATCTATAATGCCCGAGTGGGGTATTGTATCGAAGGCTTTTGCAAGGTCCAGGTAGGCTGTGTGGACCACCTTCCCCTCGTCAATGGCCTTGGTGACTGTTTCAAAGAAATCAACCAGGTTTAAGAGGCAGGATCTGCCCTTAACAAAGCCGAACTGGGTAGGATCCAGTGTTTGCAGGTCCCCAATATCTTTATTTATGAGGTCCATGATGATCCTTTCCATAGCTTTGCAGACCAAGCTAGTCAGGCTTATGGGGCGATAGTTTCCAGGATCCGTTGAGGTACCACCTTTATGAAGAGGGACCACTGTTGCTGTACGCCACTCTTTGGGCACATATCCTGTAGTAAGGCTGAGACTGAACAGTAGTTTTATGTTTGGGTTTAGCTCTTCTTGGAGTTCATGTAGGACGCAGCCCGGGACACCGTCTGGTCCCATTGATGCTGTGTTTTTTGCTTTGGAGAGGGCGGCTCTTACCTGAGCATCTGAGATGTCAGGGGGGCAGCACTCTGCTGGGATAGATATTTGCCCTTTTGGTGGGGGGGGAGAAGTTTGCACTGAACCTGTCAGCTAGGATGTTGGCAATGTCTGTGGGTTCGGTGTATTTTTTGTCATTTTGGACTAATTCTGAGCATATCTGGGAATTCCCACCCAGGTTCCTAACATAACTGAAGAAAGCCTTGTGATTATCCTTAGTGTCCTGTGCAATTTTTCTCTCGAAGCTGGCCTTAGACAATTTTATGTGTGCCCGTAGTTTTTTGCTAATACTGATCAGTGATGCCTTCCCTTTTTGGGATTTTGCTCTATCATTTAGTAGCTTCCTCCTTCTATTGTATAGTTTGTTTATGGCTGGGGTCCACCAGACAGGACGTCTGCTTTTGGAGGATTGGGTCTTGGTTTTATTTGGGATTGCATGATCCATGCATTCCTGAAGGTGTTCATAGAATGCGTTTATAAAGGATTCTGCGGTCTGGGCCGTATTTTCCACAGGCCCGCAGGCTTTGAAGGATTCCACCTCAGTTTTGAGGAGTGTGAAATTTGCTTTAGAGAAGTTTTTCACTGTGGTTTTCTGGAATATATCAAACCCCCCAAACCACATTATATTACTTGACTGAAAATACCCAGACATACACCAGGAGCATTATACTAGCACCAACACAGTCAGAGAAAAGTTCCCAGAATCCATAAACCAAAATGCCCAGAAACAACGTACCACTCCCACAATTAGGGCCTCTGGGAATGTTTTTCTGTGCTTATGTGTTTGGTTTAGAGTTGTGGTAGTTGTATGTGGAACTGGGTTTTTGGTGTATGTGGTTACCTTCTCCTCCTGACTACTTTTGACAGTACTGAGTTGGGGGAGATCAGCCTCCGGTTTGGATACATGGTTGCATCTATCACATATATTTGTATTTATTGGGGGAGTTGTGGTTGTCTGTGTACTTGGGACAGGTGTCACATTGCCTCTGGATTCACAGATTCTACTTGTTGTGGCTGGCCTTAGTGGATTGTATGTGTGGACATATGTTATTGCCATACTACTGATCAGTGATTACTTCCCTTTTTATGTTTGTTCTATCATGTGGTAGCTTCCTCATTCTCTTGCATGGTTTGGTAATGGCTGGTGTCCAGCATGCCAGATGCCTGCATGTATGGCATTGTGTCTTGTTGTTATTTGTGATTGCATACTCCAAGCATTCCTGGCTGTGTTCATGGAATGCCTGTATAACATGTTCTGTGGTGTGTCCCATATTCTGCACTTGCACAGGGCCTGTTGTGGATTCCACATCGGTTTGGAGGGGTGCAACCTATGCTTTACACATGTTTTTCACTGTGGTATTCTGGCCAGGGACTAGGTTCGGGATGTGTATATCCAGTGTGATTACTCTATGGTATGGTCTTACCAGTGAAGGTTACACTTCTCATCTTGCCATCCAGTACACATGTTGCTGATTATCACATCCAGTATGCTTATCCCTCTTGTGGGAGTGGTATGTTGTTTCTGGGCATTTTGGTTTATGGATTCTGGGAACTTTTCTCCGACTGTGTTGGTGCTAGTATAATGCTCCTGGTGTATGTCTGGGTATTTTCAGTCAAGCAATATAATGTGGTTTGGGGGGCTTGATATATTCATGTATTCCAACATAGGCCAGGTGCAGTTCCTGGTATTAGGACAGTAGTCTGCAGCAGGCTATATACTGGGAGGCGGTTTTAGCCATTGGTATTTGACCATGGCTAATCCATGCTGCTTCTTGTTGTGGTACCAACATGGGGGTGTGGTTATCCTTGACATTTATTGCTAGTCACCCTCCTTTTGTAGCTTGTTCCATGTTTTGCGGCTGTACAGGACAGTATGAGGTGTGACCTGGTAGTGTTAGGGTGCTGATGTGAGCCTTGACCCAGTTTTCTATTACAGGACTGATATCTACATTCTCCATAGTGTGTGCATTTACACTGCACACATCTTGCTGTTTAGACTTCTGGCATTGGGTAGCATTACATCTAGGTTCCTATCCCTTGTGGTACCTATGAAGGTGGGTTTGTGTTTTGAGACTTACCTATTCAGGGCATGCTGTGGGTACTGACAGCCTTTGCCAGTATCCATGGGGCATGGACTGATAGGTGCACACCACCCCTAGCAGGTGGTGCATCATGTCATGCTCCGCATGTCTTCCCAGCCTGAAACACATTGCCTCCCCTTTGACTAACTGCATTACTTCAGCCAGTTATTGCAGTTGATCATGCCATCGTCATTTTGTGGCTTCATGCTTGGTAAGGGTGGATGTTAGTCAGGGTCCTCAGGTGTGCATATAGTACATGGTGTTACATTACTTAACACATGGCATTCATGCCTCAGGTGGTGCTGCAGGGCTGCCTCTGTCGGATGCGCATATTACACTCCCTGTACATGTTTGTGAGCAGGTCATGTCATTTTAGGCATCCATGTTATTATTTGAGTGAGTCAGAGGGGGTATCATTCCCAGGGTTCCTACTGAGCCAGAGTATGTGCTATGTGTTGCCTCTTTGCCAAGGCCAGGGCATACTGGGCACGCCTCCTTCTGCCTACTGGGGCAGGCTCAGGTTGTTCCTCCTCCGAGTCACGCTCTGCCTGTGATGGCCTTGGAAATGGTGGGGGGCTGTTTGGCCCATCCCTATGCTGGTCCTGCTGCAGTTGTTTTCGCAAGATCATATTATGTAGCATAGCACATACCATGACAATTTGGGTACATGTAGTTGGTGTGTACTGCAAGGCTCCACCAGATGTGTCCAGACACCGGAACCGTGACTTGAGCAGCCCAAACACACGCTCTATTACATTACGTGTTTGTGCGTGTGCCTCATTATGGCGTTCCTGTTCAGGTGTGTGTGCGTTTCTGATGGGTGTCATCAGCCACGGCTCCAGTGCATAACCTGCATCCCCCACCCCACTAGGTGTCCGTGCGGGATGTCCCCATTGGCAAATGTCTGGTACAGCTGTGTCAAATGCCAGATGTGGGAATCATGGTAACTCCCAGGGCAGCCAGCACACACATTCATTATTATGCCCTGGGCATCACACATGACCTGGCAGTTGATGGAGGGGAAGCCCTTGCGGTTAATGTAGGCCCTACCCCGCTCACCAGCTGGTGCTTTGATGCATATGTGTGTGCAGTCTATTGCACCCACTACCTCAGGGTATTCCGCTATTTGCTGGAAGAGGCGCATATTGCTGGCCAATACCTCACGGGCATTGGGAAAATATACATGATCACTGACATGTGCTGACATGGCATCCAGGAACTGGTGCAGTACCCTGGAGGCTGATGCCTGTGATATCCCCATCATATCACCAGTTGGTCTCTGGAAGGTACCTGTTGCTAGTATTCTTAGGCCAACACATACCTTGGTTTCCACTGGGATGGGTTCCCCTCTGTTGGTTCTGTGTGTGAGGCGTGGCCTGCACAGCTCAACTATTTGCTGCAGGAGCTCTCTGTCTACTCTATAGCGCTCTACTATCTCCAGCTCATGTAACCCATAGTAGGTGACCCTGGGCCTGTACACTCTTCTCCGTCTCCTCACTGTGGGTTGTCTGGCACCATCTGCATTGTCACCACCCTCAGCAAGTTGCCTATGTCTCACTATGACAGCTATGGCAGCCCCTAACATTTCTGCTCTGAGTGAAGCTTTTTCAGTTTTCACTTCTATTAGCTTACTCCTGTCTTGCAGTGTCTCTTGAGAGAAACATCCTGCACTGCTGTTTGCAGAGTTTTAAGTGCTGGGCTGGGCTACTATTCTGCCTGTGTAATTGCCTGCTTCTAATTGTTTTCACCTGCTAGCTCCAGCACTTTCCTCAGGGGGGAGCAACGTGCATACCAGCAGAAACATGCTCACAGTGGCTTACACACGCACATACATGCTTACACGGTTCAGAATCTGCTTATTCCGGTTAAACGCGCGCACACCAGCGCAAACAGTCTTACAAGTCTGCCAACAGGCTCCCACATGCTCAGTCTGCCCTACACACGCGCACACCAGTGCAAACAGTGTTAAACATCTACCAACACGCTCCCACATACTCAGTCTGCCTTACACGCGCGCACACTGCCCTACTCGCGCTTCATGGTGCGCACACGTGCGCATGCACGCCCAGCAAGAAACTTTAGTGTAAGTGACAGTGTACACCTCCCATTTCTTGATTTTCCCATGCTTATCTTGCGGCACTCCTCTTTCCCTGATCTGTGTATAAGTAACAGTGTACACCTTCCATTTCTTGACTTTCCCATGCTTATCTTGCGTCACTCCTTTTTCCCTGATCTGTGTATAAGTAACAGTGTACACCTTCCATTTCTTGACTTTCCCATGCTTATCTTGCAGCACTCCTCTTTCCCTGATCTGTGTATAAGTAGCAGTGTACACCTTCCATTTCTTGACTTTCCCATGCTTATCTTGCGGCACTCCTCTTTCCCTGATCAGTGTATAAGTAACAGTGTACACCTTCCATTTCTTGACTTTCCCATGCTTATCTTGCGGCACTCCTCTTTCCCTGATCTGTGTATAAGTAACAGTGTACACCTTCCATTTCTTGACTTTCCCATGCTTATCTTGTGGCACTCCTCTTTCCCTGATCTGTGTATAAGTAACAGTGTACACCTTCCATTTCTTGACTTTCCCATGCTTATCTTGTGGCACTCCTCTTTCCCTGATCTGTGCATAAGTAACAGTGTACACCTTCCATTTCTTGACTTTCCCATGCTTATCTTGTGGCACTCCTCTTTCCCTGATCTGTGTATAAGTAACAGTGTACACCTTCCATTTCTTGACTTTCCCATGCTTATCTTGGGGCACTCCTCTTTCCCTGATCTGTGTATAAGTAACAGTGTACACCTTCCATTTCTTGACTTTCCCATGCTTATCTTGTGGCACTCCTCTTTCCTGATCTGTGTATAAGTAACAGTGTACACCTTCCATTTCTTGACTTTCCCATGCTTATCTTGCGGCACTCCTCTTTCCCTGATCTGTGTGTAAGTAACAGTGTACACCTTCCATTTCTTGACTTTCCCATGCTTATCTTGCGGCACTCCTCTTTCCCTGATCTGTGTCTGTCATCTGTCATGTTACACTGACCTCCAATGAACTGCATTTCTTTCTACCATTCCCCCCTGTGATGTCACCTATCTCCTACTCTATTCCTCCCCCTTATGTATCTCTTACACTACTCAGACTGTGCTCATTTGCTATGTGACTGTGAGATTCAGTATCCTAATCCTCATTTACATGAGATTGCCTACTAATGCTTAGTTACATGTCTTACACTCATCTTCCCCCCTTAGCAACCACTACACGGTGGCCATGTTGTTTTTGGTCTGCTGGTCCCTGCATTGTCATTCCATGTATTGCATAAAACCCACATTTGTGGGTTTATAACCTTTATTTTTATGTTTTATACAGCGCAGCCCATTTGCGCGGGGCTGCGCTGGGTTTAAACATCGGCGATCGCCGAAAAAAATATATATTTTTATTATTTTTGCATCGGGTTACCTTGCCAATGGCCACATATTTGGCCATTGGCATGCTGCCTGACATATATGCACCCTTTATTTGGAGCTGACATGGCTCCGTTGTGCATTGCGCATTTTGCAGAAACATACTCAGTTGTCAACTGAGTACATTTCTGCAGCTAAAACGTCTCTTACACGGGCTGGTTTCTGCTTCGTGGATTGCTAATATACCTCATTTGCATACCTTTCAGCTGCAAGTGAGGTATTTAGCATGTCCACGCCCAGTCCGTGTAAGAGACATTTTAGCTGGTCTCTTACACGGAGTTTGGGGCTGTTCCTGGATCGCGAGGCTTGCATGGAGTGTTACACGTCTCTTACACTCCGTGCAAGCCTTTGTGAATCCTGCCCACTCTCTTTTATACCAGCCAAAATTGGATAATAACAGTTAATTACTCAATTAATAAATCAATTTAAGTTAAAAATTTTTTTTAAAGCAACAATACATAAAAAGACAGTAAATATATATATAACATGAAAAAACAGCATATATTACAATAAACATCTCCAGTTGACTTCTTTACTGAGACCACTGGGTGATAATGTGTTATATTTCAATATGAAAATAGTTTCTTTAAATAATAAGATATTTTTCAACAATCTATCATCTCCTTTTCTAACAAAAACTTTTTCTAAAATAGTACACTCCAAAACATTCACGTTACTATTATGTTGTTCTATAAAATGTGAAGCTACTGGACTTTCCATTGCTTCCCTTTTGATATCACGAACATGCTCCTGCATTCTAATTTTAAATTTTCTTTTTGTTTCTCCCACATAAAAAAGGTTGCAAGGGCACCTGAGACAATAAATAACTCCAGACGTTTGACATGTAAATTGATTATTTGGTATAAACCTAATTCCATTTATTTTAGCAAAATATAATTTAATGTATGAACATATATTACAGGAACCACAAGGAGTAGTTCCGTAAGTACATAATGAATGACTTAATTGATTCTTAGGATGAACATAATAAGCTTTAATTAATTTATCTCCTAAATTCTGTCCCCTTTTATATGCAACCTTCGGAACAATAGAAATAAATTTACACATAAATTGATCTTGTAACAAAAATTTCCAATAATACTTAATATAATCCCAAATTTTTTCACTTAATAAATTAAAAGTAGTCACAAAATAAATATCTTGTTTTTCTTTATTACAGTTTTGTAAGTATCTATTTATTCTTTTATCTGGAAATATAGTCTCCTTAAAAACTTTATTAACTGGAAAAAAATTCTCAGTATTATTAGTAATGGCTATTAATAATTTATTAATAGATTCTTTAATCAATTCGATACTGTAACCTCTTTGTAGAAACATGCTGATGGAGTCATAAATGTTATTTTCTAAATAAACTTCATCACTACATAATCTAGATAGTCTAACTATCTCTCCATATGGCAAGGACCTCAAAGTATGAGGAGGGTAGCAACTTGTGCCATATAAGTATTGATTGCCATCCACAAACTTATGATATACCGTGGTAGAAATGCAGTCATTGATAACTCCTATTAAAGAGATATCTAGATAATTGACTTTCTTACCATACTGTAAACCATCAGTTTGTATATTATATTTGTTATTATTCATATCAGAAATAAATTTATGTATAGATTCAAAACCTCCATTAAAAAGAAAAATTAAATCATCTATGTAATGAAAGTAAAGCAAAACATTATGCTGAAAAAATATGTTGGTGTAGATGTATTCTAACTCAAACTTAGCCATAAATAAATCAGCATACATAGGGGCAAAAGGTGCCCCCATGGCTGTCCCTCTCAACTGATGATAAATTACCTCATTAAAACTAAAAAAGTTATTAGAAAGACAAAAATATGTCAGATCCATAATATAATGTGAAGTAGGATTATCTCCCAAGAAATAATGCAATGCCTATATTCCATCTTTATGGCCAATGTTAGTGTATAGGCTAACAACATCAACACTAACCCAAAACATATTTTCTGTCCATATAATATCTGAAATTTTATCAATAAAATCAAAAGAATCTTTAACATAAGAATCAAGTTTTTCTACAAAAGGTAACAGATGATTATGTATAACAATACCCACATTACGTGAGAAATAATTAGTAGCAGAAACAATAGGGCTTGAATAACCTTGAATAACCTTGAAACTGACCCTTGGACATACCAGATTAGTATAGGGAACTGTTTTTTTACTGATCAGATTAGGGAAGGGAACTGATTTTTCACTTGATCAGGAAGGACCAATCGGGAGCCTAATACTTATGAGAAGTCAAGGAGGGTGTAGTGCTTTAGGTAGTTAGTGTTTCCTTATAAGAGCTGAGCAAGTGCAGGGCTTTAGAAAGAGAATAGAGTGATTACTTTGAGAGTTTGAACAGTTCTAAGGGAAAAAGTGAAAAGCAGACTTTGTGGAGCCTGGAATAGTTTAAACCTGTTTAGGCGGCGCTGCCCGACACTGCTCAGTGCGCAAAAGCGCACAAATAGAGTTGTAGGGTTTTAAGAGAGATCTCTGTGTACCTCTGTGAATATATTTATTTTTCTTTCCCTCCCACATTTCCACAATGCCTTGCAGTGGAGAAGCCCTGAACAACCATATTATGTATTAGAATAGGTACTGCCGCTACAGGGTGCAGCACTTTACCAAGATTAGTTTGTAGTCATATTTGCATTTAAGGTCACTGTTTCCTGTCTCCTTCTACACGGACTAGTTCAGTTTTCTGTTTTCTAATAATTTTATGTTTACACATAATATTCTTTTCAAAGTAATCATGTTTCCTGAATATAATAAATCTTGCAGTTTATTTTACTGTACAGATATCTTACATTTAATACACTTGTGAACGGCAAAAGGTGGATTCCACACCTCTAGAAGTTAAACAAACAGCCTGACTAAATTTTGGTAGTTAATTGCCAAATACAGGGTGACTAGCAACAGCAATTTTACCCTTATCTCTTCCCCTGCCACCTCTCTGGAAATACTATTGAGCATAACCCGGCCACCCAGACTATTACTAGAGAGCAGGTCCTCTACGCACTCTCCAAGGCCAAGAATACCACATCCGTAGGCAGTGAAAATATCTCAAGATGACTCTTAAATAGCATGAAGCACAACCTAGTAGGGTCACAAGAATCACTATTTAACCATAGCTTCTAAACAGGCTTCATGCCAGGTGAATAGACAACTGCAATAGTTATCCCTCTTCACAATGGTGTGTCATCCATGGACCTCAGAAACTATAGATCTATAAGTCTGACTAGTCTCATATGCAAAGCCATGGAAGGAATTATCAGGCAAAATGACTAATAAGATTAACCCAGAAATATTCATTACTAACCTACCATCTATTAACTGGAACTTCCTAAAAATCATCCCCTTAGATGATGCTGTAAATTAATTCAATACAGCTTTCCTAAACAAGCTAAATAGCCTTGTGCATCCTAGAATGAAGAGGCTAAAACAAATAGTGCAATTTGGCTATCTAAAAAGAGTAGAATGCTAATCCTTTCTACCTCCATCTTACAGCCCAATCCCTCCTCTCCAAAATACTTGAAAAATGTATTCAAAACAATCGCCAAACTATCTCCTTCATTTAGAACTCCTATTCCCCACACAACATGGCTTCTATCCTTCACATAGGACTAGGGTTGCCACCTTTTAAGCAGGCCAAATTGGGACATGGGTGTGTGGTCAATATGACACTGGCTACACCTTCTACCATGACATCACCACAGAGGTGGTGAAGAATATGCTGTTTTGGGTACAACGACTGGTTGCTGGAGTAGGTAGATAGCTGGCTGTCTTGCTGCTGGAGTGGCTGGCTATTTGACTGGCTGCTGGAGTGGTTAGCTATCTGGCTGGCTGCTGGAGCAGCAAGCTGGCTGGTTGTTGGAGTGGCTAGCTGACTGGCTGACTGGCTGCTGGAGTGGATAGCTGACTCTCTGGCCAGCTGCTGGAGTGGAAAGCTTACTGCATGGCTGGCTGCTGGAGTGGCTAGCTGACTGGATGGTGGGCTGCTGGAGTGGCTAGTTGGTTGGTGGGAGTAGCAGATAGATGGATGAATGGTTGGATGAATGGTTTAATGGCTGGTTGGATGGCTGGCTGGATAGATGGACTAATGGCTGGCTGGACTTCTGGCTAGGTGAATGGCTATCTGGATTGCTGGCTGGATGAATGGATGTCTGGATTGTTGGCTGGATGAATGGATGGCTGGATTGCTGGCTGGAAGAATGGGTGGCTGAATTGCTGGCTGGATGAATGGATGGCTGAATTGCTGGCTGGATGAAAGGATGGCTGGATTGCTGGCTATCTGGATGGCTGGCTGGCTGGATGAATGCATTGCTGCCTGGATGAATGGATGGCTGGCTGGCTCATTAGGAAAAAAAGAATCTCTGTCTTTTTCATTAGTGGCTGTAGAAGCACTAAAAACAAACCACTCTACAACCTCGATCTTTGCAGGTCTCTTCCTGCCTCAATCCCCAGGTCCCCTTCAGAATGCCAAAATTCAAAACTTCAAAATGCATATGATTGCAGACAATATGTTCGAAGTTTTGAAATACCGACATTCTGAACGGGAAATCGCATACAGTGCGTACCGTGATATTTCCCTTGTTCTCTCTGTAGTGCGATCTCAGAGTTGGTATATTTAAGTAGGGGGCGTGGGGGGTGCAAGGGGTTGAAGCCCCCCTGCTATACACAGTTTAATGTGTTTTTTTTTTAATTTTTACGGGTCTAGTTCAAATTTTCGAACATTCAAATGTTCAATCATATGGTCTCGGCCATATGAATTTCGAACATTTGAGTGGTCGGTTATGTGAAGGAGACACCAGTCCCCACCCCTTAATGAATTGTAGCCAATTGCTGTATGATTTAAAGCACCTGGACGTAACAGGGAATAGCTATGCCTGCAGGTCTGAGTTGGTGACATAACGGAATTGCGTGGAAGATCCAGAAGTAATTGCAGCTTTTCCATGTCAATTCAGTGGGATCGAAAAGTGGGACTTTTCAAGTCCCACTAGTTTTCACAGCGGGCTACTGAATGATCCAGCTCAACACGTGAGTGTTCCACTGATAACGGGATGGGTGGCAGCCTTACACAGGGCTAACACTGTGCTTGTAACCTATATAGATACTGTCAGTGAAGCTAAGCAATTAGTAACTTCCTTGTTAATAGACTTGTTTAAAGCCTTAAGTACAGTTTTTCACAGCAAACTTCTGCTTTGAATGTCCTCATTAGTCTCTCTCAGCCCACCTTTCTGTGGTTCAAAAACTACCTATCCAACAGGTATGAGTTAGTAAAATGGCTATCCACCCTCTCTCCATACTTCCCAGTCACTACCGGTGTACCACAAGGGTCTATCTATAGTCCCCTCCCCTTTAACATCCTTACCAACACCATCCGAACATCCACATAACAGGCCTCCCTAATATACTGCACAGATGACTCTGCACTCATCTGCACATCGGACAATGTGGCACACATCCAAAAAAATTAATCAGGAAGCTTTAACAGTAACTGAAACATGGTTTTGTAACTCAAAACTTACTCTCAGCCCTAAAGAAAAAAAAAGTCTACTACTTTTTCCCCAAATCCATGTCCCATGAAAAAAAAAATAAAGTCTTCTCTCTTGATAATACAACTGAAGTCACTTCATATAGCAAATTATTAGGTATGATAGTGTATGATAATCTTAAATATGACCTGCATATACAAAATTGCATAAGAAAAACTCATCAAAGACTAGGGATGCCTTATAGAGCCAAAAACATTCTCACCAATGCAACTAAAGCTACACTTCCCACTGCATATCTCCTCCCATCCTTTGTAACCTTCAGGCATCACAAAACTCAAAACATGAGCACTACTGTAACAAAGTTGCTAAATTTGCAGCAAATACCCCTTTCAGAACCCACCACTGTATAGCACTAAAAAGGCTAAATGTATTCGATCTACCCCATCTACTAACATATACATAGCTTCTAACCACCTACAAAATTATCCAGAATCCAAGTGCTTGTTGTCCAGCCCTAAATAACATTCTACACATGTATGTTCCCAGTTGGTCATTATGATCCAATGACCAAAAACTGTGGTCTGTCCACAACCCTATCAAATCATCTGAGCATTGTCTGTACTTGTACCATGTTGCTAAGGCCTGGACCTCCTTATCTCTGTCCATCAGGTCAGTACCCTCCCTCCAGTCCTTCTAAACCACTCTGAAATACTTCATAGCCTAATGCTGACTCTGTTCTTTCTAAACACCAGGATAAACTATATCCCTAAATATGAACAAATACCTATTCATACTTTACAGCTCCATATTCACCATTCTTCACTCACATCCTTACTTCTATCGCCATCATACTATTTCCATAACAAAGCAATGGATGAGGGCAACATTTTAAAGACGTGTCTACAGCGTTTCTCCCCAGGCCTCTGCTGAAAATTTACTCTGTCCCAGTCCGACTTTCCCAGTAAATAAATATTAAATAAATACAATAAATAAATGTAACTGTAGCTTCTAAGCAGGTTTCATATCTTATGAAAGGAGAACAGCAACAGGCATCCCTCTACACAACGTTGGGTAATCTACAGGCCCTGGAAACTACAGACCCAAAAATCTCACTGTTACCATATGCAAAGACATGGAAAGAATTATCATGGAAATGATCAATAATGATATAGGAAACCTCCAGACACTGGACCCAACACTGTTTGGTCTCATCAAGGGCAGGCCATGCCTACTCAATCAGGTGAAGTTCTTTGAGAAGGCCAACAAAGCAATGGATGAGCGCAAAATGGTTCACACTACCTACCTTAACCTGGCCAAGGCATTTGACACAATACCCCAGTTAAGCATTGCTGACTACTCATCCATGAGGAGCAGAGTTCCTCCCTAACCTAATCCAAGTGTAACTTGGACAATTGGATGGGGAACAGGAAATTCATCTATGGTCTGACACCTGTGTCTCTGATGGACATGGGCAGCCTGTAAATGGTTTATCTCCCAGGACCCTAGTCTCGCAAGCCCCAGCTTACACTTATCAAGTTTACCAGGACTTTTCAGAGATTTGGGATACATGGTTAGGCTTAACAAGGCACTTGTGGTCATTAGTCTAGCAAACACCTACAAACTTATGAACCTATCAATTTCTCTCCCTTGTCTTTCTTTCTAAATCTAATATAAGCCTGCTTTTCTCTCACTTTGTGTTGCAATTCTTGTCCCTATTATACAACTTACCTTAAATTTCTCTATAAACTGGCTAACATTTCTGTAACTATTCATAGATCCATAGGTGTTTTCTAGGCTAAACCACAAGGGCCTTTTTAAGCCTAGCCATGGATCCCAAATGTCTGACAAGTTCTGATACCCTTGATAAGTGTAAGCATGGGTCTGGGAGATTAACCATTTACAGGTTACCTGTTTGCATCAGGGACATAGGTGCCAAACCAGTGATGAATTTCTGTTTTCGCATCCAATTGTCCAAGTTGTACTTGAATTGGGTTAGGGAGGAACTCTGCTTCATATGGATGGGGAGCCTGTTCCACAGATGATGTAGTCTCTGGGATACATACCTATCTCTCCAGCAGATCCTATTTATATCACAGGCAAGGTTTATGTCTTTAGAATGGGTAATTATGATAATGTTCATTTTGTGGATATGCAGGAGGTCCATCACAGTGGGGTCTGACAATGCCCTGTATGCTAGGCATAGATCTCCCCTCCAAAGCCTGTAGGAGACAGACTACAGGAATAGGGCCTTGAGGCAGTCTGCATAGGACATATTATTTATGCCCTGTATTCTTTTAGTGAGAAACCTCTGTGGATGTCCCAGTTGTTGGATATGCCTGGTTAGGTGCATACCAAAGGGGGCATTGTACTCAATGATAGGTCTGATGAATGCCAAATACAGTAGAACAATGACTTTCTTGGACTTGCCATACCTTTGTTTATAATTCTGCAACATAGAATGATTTTGTCACCACTGTAGACATGTGATGATCAAAGGCTAGATTACTATCTATGTGTGTCCCTAAGTCCCTGACTACTGGGTCATCTCTCAGGGGTGTGCTGTTAATATTATAGTTACCAGGGATGAATAACTTCCCAAAGGATACTATTATGCATTTCTTGGAATTTAGTTTTAGTCAATAGCTATGACACCAGTTGTTTGTGTCAGCTCCTCCTGCAGAACATTTGTGTCAGTGTGAGATTCCATGACCTAATTTGCAATGATCTGCAAATCTAGTCAGCCAGAGACCATTGACATTGACCTTGACTTCTGAGAAGTAAATGCCAAAAAAGGAGCGGTCCAGGGACTGATCCCTGAGGACTCCACTTATGACTGGCCTCTTTGTAGAGTGGACTATCCAATTCTAACTTCCTGGCTCCTGTCTGTGAGCTAGTTGGCTATCCACTGGGTGGCATACGGGTTTGTACCTAACCCCCTGAGTCTGTCAACAATGCCCGAGTGGGGTATTGTGTCAAATGCCTTGGCAAGGTCAAGGTAGGCCGTGTGAATGATTTTGCCCTCATCCATTGCTTTGGTGACCTTCTCAAAGAAGTCTACCAGGTTGAGTAGGCATGATCTGCCCTTGATGAAACCAAACTGGGTTTGGTCCAGTGTCTAGAGGTTTACTATATCTCTGTTGATCATCTCCATGATAATTCTTTGAATGGCTTTACATATAAGACTAGTGAAACTTATGGGTCTGTAGTTTCCAGGGTCTGTATATGGCCCACCTTTGTGCAGAGGGATGACTGTTGCTGTTCTCAGCTCATGAGACACAAAGCCTGTTTGGAGGCTACAGTTAATTAGTAATACCAGAGGCCCTGATAGGTCATGTTTCATGCTATTTAGAAGGCATCCTGGGATATTGTCTGGGCCTATTGATGCAGTGTTCTTGGTCTTAGAGAGAGTATTAAGGACCTGCTCCCTAGTGATAGTAGGGGGAGTTATATTTCATGATACTTCCTTAGGGAAGGTTGAAGGGCAGAGACAGGAGTAAAGCTGGAGCTGAATTTATCAGCCAGGAGGTTTGCTATATCTTCTGGCGTAGTATAGGTGGCTCCATTTACAATGAGCTCTGCACACAACTGTGTATCGCCTTTGAGGTTGCAGACATAGCTAACATATGATTTATGGTTGTCCTTGGCCTTCAAGGCCAAATATACCTCAAATTTGGCTTTGGTAGACTTTATTTGTCCTCTGAGTTGTTTATTTAGTTTGATGAGAGTGCTTTTATCCTGCTGGCTGATGCACCTCCTAATTTTTTCCATGATTCTCTTCCTCCTGTTATACATCCGATTGATTTTGTGATTCCACCAGGGTGGCTTGTTTTTTGAGTTAATGCTGTACTTCTTCCTGGCGGGTACAGCTGCCTCTATGCAGCTATTAACATGCTTGTACAGTGTTTCTGTGAACAGTTCTCATAGGCAGAAGTATTCTCAGGGTTTATGGGGGCTTGGCATTTTGCCAGATTCTCAGTTAATAGCAGGAGATTAGCCTTAGAATAGTTCCTGAATATTCCCAGTTTGTTATATAACTTGTATCTATTCTTAACCATTTTTACATATTATGTCTAATTTGGTATACTTATTTGAACTGTATTTGATTTGTATTATTTTTAAATACTGTAAAATTATTGTTCTTAAAATGTTTTGTAATATTTTTGCACTTTTCTCCCCAGGCCTCCTCTGAAAATTGGCTCCTACCTAGTCAGAATTTCCCAGTAATCAAATGTCATTAAATAAATAAATAAAACAATGACACTGGAAATCTGCAGACACTAGATCCTGCCTGCTGAACTTGGTAGAGATTTTTGGGAAGGAAGACATGGACAAAATGGTGCATACTTACTATCTTAATCTGGCCAAACATTTTATACAATATCCCACTTGAGTATTGTAGACAAATTTATGGAATTAGGTATAAACCCCTATGTTACCCAATGGATAGCCCTGTGGCCCTCAGATTGGTCCTAGAAGTTAGAATAGAGGAGTCCACCTCCACAATGTGGTCAGTGACTAGAAGGGGCCCCCAGGACTCTGTGCTGGGTCCACTACTTTCTGGCATCTACTTCTCTGAAGTTAAGGCCAACATCAAGAGCCTCTGGCTAACAAACTTTGCTTTGGATTGCAAGCTAGGTGGAGTCTTAGAATATTCCCAAGATACCAATATCTTCCAAGAAGGACTGACTCAAACAAATAATTATGTCAGAGCCATGGTCTCAAACTCAGAGTCAAGAAATATATAATAGTATCCTTTGGAAAGACAGTCACCCTGGAATCTACCTCATTGATAACACACCCCTAAGAGTTGATCCAGTAGTCAGGGATTTGGGGAAGCATGTATACAGTCACCTGGCCTTCAACCATCATGTGTCCAGGGTAGTAAGGAAATCATTCTATGTTGCAAAACCTCTAAGCAAAGGTATGGCATCAAGGTCCAAGGAAGCACATTGTCCACTGTATTCAGCCTTCAACAAACCAGTCATTGAATACAATGCCCCCTTCAGTATGTACCTGACCAGGCACATGCAACAGCTGGAATGTCAACAGAGGTTCCTCATAAAAAGGATACAGGATATAAATAATATGTCCTACTCAGACTGCCCCAATGCCCTGTCTCTGTACTCAGTCTTCGACAGACTGTTAAGGGTGATCTCTGCCTGGAGTAAAAGGGATCACTGGATTCTGCTGTGATGGACCTACTGCATATCTGCAAAACAAACATGATCAGAAGTATCTGATCTAAGGACTTAAACCATGCTAGCAACATGAACAGAGCATATTGGAGGGACTGATATATGTTTCAAGGAATTCCCCTTCTCTGGTTCAGGCTTCCCATCCATGTGAAGCAGAATTTGTCTCTAAACCAGTTCAAGTGTAATTTCTACCAGTGGGTGGGGAGTTGGAAATTCATCGTTGGTCTGGCACCTATCTTACTAATGGAAAGAGGCAGTCTGTAAATGCAGGACCACCCAAGTCCTAGCCTACATATACCATATAGAATAATCCTAAGGTTCCGAAACTTGTCAGATATGTTTGAGATGCATGGTTAGGCTTAAAAAGGCCCTGTGGTCCTTAGCATAGTGTACACCTATGAACCTATAAATGTGTTTGCTTGCACCTCCACTGAAACACTTGCTCTAACTAAACTAACTAACTTTTTTGTCTTTTGGTAGTCATGAACATGTCTATATTCTATATATATACAGGCTTTCTGGGAGATGTGTGTGTATAAAAATATGACCCACTGAGTTGAGGGCCAATTCTCCCTTGTCACATACCTCTCAAAGGCCATGAAGTAGGCCTCATTATGATAATCTACTTCCAGTTTCTTTAGTGGTGGACAGGTATTTGGTGCCTCATGTGATTGATTAACTATTGCAACTGACTGTTGCACTCAGAGACTTGATGTTGCAAGTTAATTAAATGTTGCTCAATGGTTATACACTCTGCTACATACAGCATCTTCTTAAGATTCTGAGGATCCTCTACAGAAATCCCTCCAGGATTACAGGTAAACACACACACACACACACACACACACACACACACACACACACACACACACACACACACACACACACACACACACACTAGGTCTGTATAGTACAGTCCTAAAATACATCACATTTACCCTGAGGTAACCCTCACATTTCCTACCTGCAAATCCTGTGTCTGTTTCTTACAACTCACCCTAATCAGGGCTTTTCTTATCTTTCCCACTGTTTTTCCTAATAGTCAAAATTGGTACAACAGCAACTACAAATGTGTGTGTGTGTATTTTTATATAATTTTCCGCTTTGTTAACACATAGTGTATTAAGTACATTATGTGTTATGTCTATCTTGCTGTTTTAAAAATAGTGACTCTCCAATAAAACTTAACTTTTTAGACAGGTAAAATTTAAGTTACCTACTTTCACATCTAACATATCTAATGCACACTGCAGTGTTTAGGATAAACCATTTTTTCATCTTACCTTTAAGCATCCCTGTGACTAGCACTTGCTCTAATGCCTGCTGGAAAGCACTAGGCAGCCTTAAGCTGATACAAGCACTCAAATCTCAAGGTTAATAAGGAGAAATTAATCGTAGGCACTAAACAGCCTATAACTGCAAAGCACATTGCTAAGGCAAGGGAAAACAGCACTTGTACTTTACAAAAAAAGCACCAAGCCAGGCATGTCCAAAGGTCAGCTTCAGGTGATTTCTCTTGTCCACCTGGTGAATCTGGGCATACTGGGGCAATGCAGCAATTGCCTCATACACAGACAACCCTCTACTCCTAGCACCCAACACTACAACCTGTGAGAGATGCACTTACATAGCCAAACTGGAAGCAGAGCTCTCTCCACCCAAGACTGTGCTAGACAGTCAATAGGAGAAGGTTAACACCTGCACTACACCTCAAGCAACACATAGCCCTTCTAAACCCACACCACCATCACCCACACATAGCAACATTAAATCCACATATGTGGAGGCCCTTAACTGTAGCCTGCCCAAGCAACAAGGACCTCCGAAGCTGAAACTCAAACAAACACCAATCACAACCAAAGTGTCACATAGCTCACAACACCCAGCAACAGCCCCTAAGGCAAGACAACGTACCTAGCACTTTAGTCATAGGTGACTCTATAGTCAGGCACACTGATGCCCCACTCATCAGGCTGAACAAGGATAAAATTACATTCAATTGCTTGTTGGGTGCCAGGATCCACCACATAGCACATGCACTCAAGATACTCCACAACAAGTACAAATATGACTCTGTCATTGTCCATGTTAGAGTGAATGACTTGAAATGTACCTCCCAGGACTACATGAAAAGAGACATGGAAGAGCTCTTGAATCATGTGGCCCAGGAAGGTAGCCCTGAGTAGCATCCTGCCTTTACTCAGAATGATACCACAATATAAGGACAAAATGATTGACGTCAACAATTGGCTAAGCTTCTGGTGTCATTCAAAGGGGATCCAGTATCTGTCTGCCTGGGACGACATGATCGACAGACCACGATGCTTTGCCAGAGATGGTCTGCACCTGTCGCCCCTGGGATTCAGGTTACTGGCTAAGGCTCTTGCCACCCCTATTGTGCCTTTTTTAGGCAAAGTTCAAAGGACAAAACCACCACCGTAACAGGTACAAGCATGCAAATTCTGAAGGTAATGCTACTCAATGCTAGAAGTCTAAACCTCAAAATGCACTCTTTTGAGGCACTCCTAAAAGTGGATAACGTTGATATTTGTGCAGTAACTGAGACCTGGTTCAAGACTCCAGAGAGCACCCCTGCAATACCAGGCTACAACTCTTACCATACCTTTTGGCCACCAAACCAGGACCGAAACACTAAAAGTGGAGGAGTGTCCATATTCACCAAGGATATTCACACCACCAGGCTAGTTGCCCAACACAATGCATCTGAAATTCTCCAGGTGCAACTAACACTAGGTAAGACTACAGTCCAAATTTAGCTTGCTACAGATCCACCACCATGCCCCAAGATTCTCACTACACCTTTCTAAACATACTGGAAAATATTAAAATACAACCAAACACCCTAATACTGGGTGATTTCAACTACCCTGCCATTAACTGGGAAAACTACTGGTGTACCAATACCTTTGCCCACTGGTTCTTGGAATTCATAAATTCCAATTCCCTGGATCAACTAATCCATAGTCCCACCAGGGGCTCCAATACCCTAGACCCTATACCAACATGGGAAATTGATGCTTGACACCTATGGTCACCCCCTCATTGGTCAGGTCTGACCATAAACTAATCACCCTTAACATCCACATCCCACCCCCACCCCCCAGTAAGGAAACCTCTATAAAAAAACTTCTCCAAAGCCAACTTCATGCTACTCAAGTCAGAAGTGACAAACTTCATGACACCCATGCAGATGGGATCTGAAAGTTCGACTGCTGAGTCCTACACTAAGGCACTGTACGAGCACATCCACTCATGCATGAATCATACCATCTCAAATAGAAACAAGATGCTGTCCTCCCAAAAAAGGAAGCCAATCTGGTGGTCCCCTGCCATAAACAAACTTTACAAGAAAAGAAAGAAACTGTTGCAGAAAAGAGGAAAATCCCAGGATGCAAACAACTCCATTACTAGCCTCAGTAAGAAGCTGAGATCCCTCATAAAATCCTCCAAAGCTAGTTACAAAAATAACATTGTCAAAGATTACAAAGACAACTACAAGGCATTCTATAACTATGGCAATAATCTAAATGGCAATGCTCAGATCTGCTCTGAGCTACAGCAGAATGGTATTAAATATACTGATTCCAGGGATATTGCCAATATCCTGGCAGATCAATTCAGTGCCAACTTCACCCCCCTTTCTCACCCTAAATGGCTCATCTCAATACCGGAAGATTGCCAAACTCTGGTAATAACAGCCACGCAGGTAAAAAATGCACTCTCCAAAGACATGAATACAGCATCCATGGGACCAGATGACATCCTGAGCTGTGTACTACATGAACTACAAAACGAACTGTCACCTCACCTAAGTGTCATGTTTAATCATAGCCCCACCTCAGGCTTCGTGCCTACTGACTGGTGCACAGCTACAGTTATCCCACTTCACAAGGGGAGATCTACCTTGGATCCCAGGAACTACCACCCCATCAGTCTGATGAGCCTGATCTGCAAGGACATGGAACGTATTATCATGGAACTTATAAACAAAGATACTGGCAACCTTCAAACACTGGAACCCACCTAGTTTGGGTTCGTGAAGGTCTGATCTTGTCTCCTGAACCAGATTGACTTCTTTGAATCAGTCTCCAGAGCCATGGAAGAGGGTAAGGCGGTCCACATAGCCTATTTGGACCTCACCAATGACTTTGACACCATCCCCCACTCTGGAATCATAGATAGACTTACTAAGCTGGGCATTAATCCCTACGTCACTTGATGGGTTGCCAACTGACAGAACCCACACTGTAAAAGTAGCTGACTCCAAATCCAGCTCCAGACAAGTGACAAGTTGAGTACCTCAGGGTTCAGTCCTGGGGCCACTCTTGTTTGACATCTACTTCTCTGAAGTACTGGCCAACACTAGGGGACTCTGGCTAACAAAGTTCACAGATGACTGCAAGCTGGGAGCCATTATTGAATCCCCAAATGATTTGGATACTCTACAAAAGGACCTTACAGAGACAGATGCTTGGTGCCAGACCCATAGGCTCAAGCTCAATGCCAAGAAATGTATAGTTATTCCCTTTGGGAAAAAACATGTACCCATGAATTACCACATAGGTGGCAGTACACTAAACACTGAAAGTGTGATAAGAGACTTATGGACACAGGTAGACAGTGGTCTCACCTTCGATAACCACATTGCCACAACAGTCAGGAAATCCTTCTATGTGGCACACCTCATCACTAAGGGCTTTTCATCCAGAAAAATGGAAGTCATTGTCCCACTGTACTTATCCCTCATTAGACCCATTATAGAATACAACGCCCCATTTAGTATGTACTTCTCAATCTGAAACAACTGGGAAGGCTCCAGAAAAACCTCACTAAAAGAATCACAGGCCTAAAGCAGATGCCCTACGCTGACCACCTTAAAAAACTCCAGCTGTACTCTGTCACATATCGTCTACTCAGAGGCTCTCTCTTCTTAACATACAAGGCCATATCAAACCCAGAGCTGTTTGACATGCTACACTTAAAGAAATCCCAATCCCTCAGAGCCACACACTCCAGGGATCTAAACCTTGTCATCACAATAAGCAAAACATGCTGGAGGGATAGGTTCCTGACCCAGAGACTCCCCAGACTCTGGAATTGACTGCCCATACATGTCAAGCAGAGCGCCTCTTTTGCCCTCTTCAAAAGGAACCTTGATAATTGGATTGGAGAAAGGAAATTCACCCCGGGGATCATGTCAGTCGCCCTGCTAGACAGGGGTCCAGGGAAGTAAATAGTATGGGAAGAAATAGCCAGGGAATTGTTATGGCTAGGCTTGTATAGGCCCTAGGGCCAATAGCCTAGTATCAACCTATGAACCTATGAACCTATGAATGATGTAGTTTCATTTTTACTTGACTCATTTTAATGAAAATTGTATTTTATTTTATTTTATTTTACATTTGTTTACTGGGAAAGTCCAACTGGACACATGTCCATTTTCAGCAGAGGCCTGGGGAGAAAAGCTCCACATGAAACAAATGACGTACAGAGGTAACATATATCAGTGGATTACATTCAGTTATTTTACATAGAAGTAGTTTACATACAGTTAGTATTTAGTCTTTCTGGATAGTATCTTTGCAAGATCAGCTTGTACACAGTCTACGACAATAACATTTATAATTAATATCTTGGTATAAGAATCACAGCATTACAACACATTTTTCATAGGAATAAGCAGTACAACAACATTCGAGTTTTTTACTACATAACCGGGAAAAGCCGAAAGATACAACAACAACAACAACAACAAAATGTATTTCCTATGCAATAGCTAAAGAGAATAAGTAGTTACGTTTATTCTGAATGTCCTCGGCTTTTAAATCCAGCAGTTTGAGTGGTGTTAGTATGCTAAGGCCTATGTAATACATAAGACTAGTGGTAGTGGTCAGTTCAGATCAGGTAAGTGGTAATAGGAGAGGGATTAGTTGGGGCAGGACAAGAGCACAGACATTTAATATTTTTTTTTTTTTAGAGTTAATTTAAAGTGGACAATAGATGTAATAGATGTAATGTTTTCTGGTAGAGCATTCCAGATTTTTCCAATATAATTTGAGAAGAGGGAGTCCCCTGCTTGTTTTTTGCTTATGCTGATTTTTATATGGTGTTTGTTAGTGGATCTCAACATTCTTCTGGTGGTATACTGTTGAAGTAAGGTTTGTAGGGCAGATATTTTTCAGGTTCATATAGTATTTTATGGGCCATAGTTAACTGGTTGTAATGAAGGAGGTGTGGGAGCTCAACCCAGTTAAGATGTGTGAGAGCCACACAATGGTGGGCTCTAGCTGGTAAGTTTGAAGCAAATCTGGACATTTTATTATAGCAAGATTCAAATTTTCAAGCTCAGATTTCTTTAGGTTTGTGAGTATGGGGGCTGCATATAGGAGAGTTGAGATTAAAAGGGATTGGGCAGTGGTAGCTTTAGTATTTTTGGTGAGTCACCATTTTAAGAGAAAATAAACCTATAGATGTAACATTTGAAACACAACTAATATTAAATAATAGAAAATTCATTCATAACAACAAAAAAAAGAAAGATGAACTATTCACAAAAGCTGTGTATCTGAAACAAAACTAGTAATTGCTATTCAACCATGAAAATTAATTTGTCATATTATCTTCAGTTTTCCCCTAATGCTTCATTAACCTTTAACCAAGAATTATGATATGAAGTGATTCTGCCTGTTCTTACCGTGATTGTATAGTTCCCTGTGAGAAACATTGGTGGCAATAGTCTTAAAGTCTTTGAATGAAGGTGCTGTTTAATTTTTTCAGTTTGTTGTAATAAATTTGCATGCAATGGCTAATATACTCCAGAAGATATGATAATTAGATTTAGCCATTTATGTAGTTTCTAAATAATGTTTCTGTGATATAAACTACATTTTTATCAATATTTGCTAAACAATTTTATTTATTTTATTTATTTATTTATTTATTTATTTATTTATTTATTGTCATTTGTTAACCGGGTTGGTCCAACTGGGCCAAAGGCCCAATTTCAGTGGAGACCTGAGGATGAAAGCTCCAATAACAATTACAGACATTTCAAAATACAGTAATAAATACAAAGATAAAAATTACAATAGTAATATTGACCAGAAACATTTACATAAAATGAAATAAACAAAGACAAAATATTTATATATAAGTTTCAAAAATTCTAATCCAGTAGTGGCAGGATAAGCTCTTATTTGGAATATTTACAAGAACCTGATTGTAGATAAACTGTAACTTGGAGTGTTAGAAGAGCAAGAAAGAATGGCGGATAAAAGGAGAGAAAAAAAGTTATCAAAAGTAGAACTTAGGAAGAAATCAGCTAGAGATCAGGTCGGAGCTTGGCAAGGGAAGGACCAGGTCTTAAGAATGTAATGTTTGAGTTGTAGTTGAAATGGAACTTATGGGGAATACTTCTTATTTTAAGTGGAAGGGAGTTCCAGGTGTGAGCTACAGAGTATTTATATAGGGACTTAGCAATATTTTTTCACGGTTTGTAAATGTCAAGAAGATGTTTGTCAGATGTACAAAGGTGACATTGAGGGTTATATAGAGATACAATATTTGAGATGGAGGGACAGGAAGTGGGATTATAAAGAACTGAGTGTGTGATATGCAGTTGAGAAAGAATCAATTGTTTAGGGAATTCAGGCCATTGTAATGATTTAAGGGTGAGGCAGCGGTGGGATTTGTAGGGGAGATTAGAGGTGAATCGAGCTATTTTAGTGTATGTTTGCTGTAGTTTAGAGAGAAGTGAAGACTGAAGGATAGTAAAAAGTAGAGCTGCATACAAAAAACAGGGTAATAGAAGAGACAGAGCCAGGGAGGGTTTGGTGGAGGGTGAAAGGAGTTTTTGGTTACGGTACAGGAGACCAAGTTTCTGTTTTTTTTTTTTTTTTTTTTTAATGCAATAATGGATATGTATGTCAAATTTTAATTCATCTTCAATTATAACACCAAGTAATTTAGTATGGGGTTCTGGTCTGATAGCGGTATTGTTGATGGAGGTAATAGACAAACTGGATTTGTGTTTTGCCAGTGTTTTAGGAAGGAAAAGTAGTTTAGTTTTTTTTTTGGCTTTAGAATTAGTTGATTATCAGTGAGCCAGGTTTTGATGGATATAAAAGTATCTTGGGAAAAAGCAAGGAGTTCTGAGATGCTGTGAGCAGTGGTAATAAGGGGCGAGTCATCGGCATATTGTAAAAGTGTGGAGAGGTTGGTAACAGATGATAAACTGTTAGTAAAAATACTGAAGAAGAGAGGACCCAGTATAGAGCCTTGGGGGACACTGATGTTAACAGGAAGAAATGGGGGAGGGTGCCAGTTTTCCAGCGTATAGATTGTTTTCTATTAGATAGGTAGCTAGGAAACCAGCTTAAAGAGGGGGTGGAGAGATGAAGGTCATGCAGTTTAGTTATCAGTTTAGAGTAAGAGACAGTATTAAATGCTATGGAGAGGTTGAGGAATAAACAGGAAGCTAGTAGGTTGTTGTCACGGGCTTCTGCTACTGTTTGGGTGAATGAAAGTAGAGCTGTTGATGTACTGTGGTGGGGTCTGAAGCCATGTTGGGTGGGAGTAAGAAGGTTATTATCTAGCAGATGTTTAAGTAGCTGAGTGTTGACACACTTTTCTAGAATTTTGGAAAGGGTGGATAGAATAGCAATGGGACGATAGTTGGATGGGTCAGTGGAGTTTCCTCGTTTGTGAAGAGGGATTGTGTAGAAGGATTTCCATACATCTGGGACAAGAGATTCAGTAATAGAATGATTAATAAGGATAGAGACAGGGTAAGTGATAGCATTGGCAGCAATTTTAAGAAAGCAGGAAGGTAGATTGTTAACAGAGGGAGAGCAGGGCTTAAGTTTATTTTGTTGGGATTTGACAAAGGCAATGGGAACTGGTTTTTGGGAGACTGTATTGCAGGAAGGAGGACTGGGATGTAAAGGTAGAGAGGAGACATTAGAGCTATTTGGAGTTAGTTATTGGATTATTTCAGTAAAGTAATTATTTTAAAGAGCAGCAGTCTCTGAGGCAGTATTGAGAGAGAATGGGTTGGGGGTAAGAGGATTACCAGGGTGGCTGTTGTTGGGTTGCATAAGTGTGTGGGAGAGAATTATCTTTGTGTTCATTGTGATATGTGGGGCCAGGATTAGAGTGTATATCTCCTCCTAGAAGGATTTTAGTATATTGGGTTATTATATATTTTTTGGAGAGCATTCTTGCACTTAATTTTGGTTTGGTTTGAGAAGAGGTGCAATTAGCCTGTATTTGTAATAAAGGTGAGGGGCAGTATTAAATAGGCTTGGTGCAATGTCTGTAGAGTGTAAAGAGAAAGTATGGAGAGGTGCTTGGGACAGAGTTAGGGATATGATGCAAGACATCCATTATGGTAGGATAAGAGATAGTACAGCACAGTAAGAGGAGGACAATAGAGGATACGTTGAAGAGTAGCAGAATTAAGTACAGGAATCTGTGTTTTATAGATGTCAGGTGATGCGGAAGTAGCAAAAAAGAAGGAAACAAGATGTTGCAGAACAGCGGGAGATTCAGTGATGGTGGGTTCTGATAGCTGGTAGAGGATAGGCAAGGAGAGAAGTATTTCTTATAAAATAAGATAGTTAGGTTGTCATGGTATCTTCTTTGGAATGTAAGGAATAGAAAGATATGAAAGGCTAGAATATAATGATGTCATCGGTTTATAGCCAGGACAATGCAATTAACAAAGAGATGTAAAACAGGTCGCCTGTCATTTCCTGAGGCTAAATAACTGGCATATGCTGTATAGTCTACTGGTCAAGAAAAAAGTAGACAGTGGCCATCTTATTCAGTGTCCAGCTTAGTAAGAGGCCTTTAGAGTGCACAATCTATTTCATAGAGACTTTCAGCTGCAGACCAAGCATGCATTTAACTGATTAAAATTAATACACAGCAGGGTTCTTCATGATAAATGTGTTTATATTTTGGAATGACAAAATTCTGAGTAAACTTGTAGAAGCAGGGTCTTGTAGCAGAGGTCCTGCAGTACAGAGGCCAGATGTAGTGACCACAGACTATTATACAATGACAACATTATCAATAAACTTGTAGTAATAGGATCTTGAGGCAGAGCTCTTGCAGTATCAAGGTCAGATAAAGTGACCACAGGCTATTACACAATTGCAAAATCTCAGTAAACTTGTAGGAGTAGGGTCTTGTGCAGAGCTCCTGTAGTACTGAGTTTGGATGTAGTGACCACAGACTATTATGCAATGACAAAATTCTCATTAAACATGTTGTAGTAGGGCCTTGTGGCAGAGCTCCTGCAGTACTGAGGACTGTATTGAGATCAGATGAAGTAACCACAGACTATTATGCAATGACAAAATCTCAGTAAACTTGTAGAAGTACAGCCTTGTGACAGAGCTCCTGCAGTATCTAGGTCAGATGTAGTGATATATTAAAATATTTTCATCTGACAACAAACCATAATGTGGAACATGACTATGTTAAACCCACTCTGCTAAGATCTGTCTTGTCTAAACACTGGACCACATGGGTCCTGCAGAGGTCATAGCCTGTCTTCTGTGCACCTCATTATTGATAAAAATGATGAACACGTTTGATTCAATGAACTTGCTGTAAAGCCAATGTTCAACTAATGTGCTGTTTGACAATCTCTACAGCAATAAGTGCATACATGCATACATCTTTCTCTCTCTCTGTATATCTATCTATATCTAATATATATATATATATATATATATATATATATATATATATATATATATATATATATATATATATATATATATACATACATATAGACATTGAGAGAGATACAGTATAACTAATATTGTGTGCAGCTTTAAATATAATGACTTTAATCACATAGCCATATAGAGAGTTTATATCAATTTTAGCCTGAATAAATATCCCTGAAGGTTAAAAACTTATCCACAGTGTCTGTGATGGTTTCAGAACTTTCTGACCCACGAGTACATTTCTATAGCTATAATGTAACTAAAAGTATCAGGTCTTTTCTTTTCCTCCTTTTCTTTTATTGACCATTTGAAAACCTTAGATCATCACCCTAGTTATGTCACATCAGGCAACAGCATTTAAAATGGCACCCTAGTTGTGTCATATCAGGCGACACTACATCCTTATTACCTGCTCACTACTCATTCTTGATATTTCAGAAAATGATAGGTTTCAGAAGATCTATAGTAGTCAAAATTATTCCTTATGCTTCACTGTCACATATTTAGTTAATGCACTAAGCCTTGCAAAAATGTGAATGCAATGTATTACTGACAAGATGAAAAGTTACAAGGCAAACACTTGTAAGCACAGTGCTGTCACTGATGCAAAAAGTGTGTGCTTTGGAATAATATGTTTAGCCTTCTGCAGAGAAGTCTCTAAAGACCACATGACAACTTAATATACACTGATAACTTAACATACGACAACTGTAATTATATCTTTCATAGAGAATGCTATAAAATCCTTATATTGAATCACATTTCTCAGAAGAGATGTGCAAACCTAAAGTCAGAGCAGTGACAAGTTTAAAAAGTAAATGAACTGCTACATCTGTGTTACTGCTCTATTTTCCCAAATGATTTGACTGTAACAGGATTTCAGCACTGTGTCAAAACAAAATAAATATGCACTGACTTATGGGAAGGCACTGTCATGTCACTTCTGAAGGTGCACTTTATAAAAAAAGTGAAAATGAGACAGTATTGCTGCTTTCTCAGAAAGGCAAGTATGCATAAAGTTCTTAAATGAGTCCCAAACTACTTGCCGCTGGCTAAAGCTGGATGAAAAGCGATGCATGAAAAATTCTTATTCTGCAGATCTACTACAGCAACCCTTTGTAGTCCTGTACCACCTTTAAATGTTAATAAAGATTTCGGCTGCTTTCTCAGAAAACTAGTTGTGTGTATCCTATTTTAAAAATGCATTGTCTTATTTTCTTTGAGGTTGCTTTTACCCCAGAAGGTCAGTCTTTCTGCATTCCAGTCTTGAATCAATGCCGCACTTACTGAAACAGTTGTCCTTTTTGGGTCATGCTGCTTTTGATGTATGTTATGTTAGGCACATTACAGTGGGTGGGAAGATGTGCATGGTACTAGTAATGACAGTGATAGGTAGTGGTAGTACACCCATAATTATTAGTGCTAAGTAGTGGTAGTACACCCATAATTATTAGTGCTAAGTAGTGGTAGTACACCCATAATTATTAGTGCTAAGTAGTGGTAGTACACCCATAATTATTAGTGCTAAGTAGTGGTAGTACACCCATAATTATTAGTGCTAAGTAGTGGTAGTATACCCATAATTATTATTACTAAGTAATGGTAGTACACCCATAATTATTAGTGCTAAGTAGTGGAAGTACACCCATAATTATTAGTGCTAAGTAGTGGTAGTACACCCATAATTATTAGTGCTAAGTAGTGGTAGTATACCTATAATTATTAGTGCTAAGTAGTGGTAGTGCACCCATAATTATTATTACTAAGTAATGGTAGTACACCCATAATTATTAGTGCTAAGTAGTGGTAGTACACCCATAATTATTAGTTCTAAGTAGTGGTAGTACACCCATAATTATTATTACTAAGTAATGGTAGTACACACATAATTATTAGAGCTAAGTAGTGGTAGTACACCCATAATTATTAGTGCTAAGTAGTGGTAGTACACCCATAATTATTAGTACTAAGTAATGGTAGTACACCCATAATTATTAGTGCTAAGTAGTGGTAGTACACCCATAATTATTAGTGCTAAGTAGTGGTAGTACTCCCATAATTATTAGTGCTAAGTAGTGGTAGTACACCCATAATTATTATTACTAAGTAGTAGTAGTACACCCATAATTATTAGTGCTAAGTAGTGGTAGTACACCCATAATTATTAGTGATAAGTAATGATAGTACACCCATAATTATTAGTACTAAGTAATGGTAGTACACCCATAATTATTATTACTAAGTAGTAGTAGTACACCCATAATTATTAGGGCTAAGTAATGGTAGTACACCCATAATTATTAGTGCTAAGTAGTGGTAGTGCACCCATAATTATTAGTGCTAAGTAGTGGTAGTACACCCATAATTATTATTACTAAGTAATAGTAGTACGTCCATAATTATTAGTGCTAAGTAGTGGTAGTACACCCATAATTATTAGTGCTAAGTAGTAGTAGTACACCCATAACTATTATTACTAAGTAGTGGTAGTACACCCATAATTACTAGTGCTAAGTAGTGGTAGTACACCCATAATTATTAGTGCTAAGTAGTGGTAGTACACCCATCATTATTAGTGCTAAGTAGTGGTAGTACACCCATAATTATTAGTGCTAAGTAGTGGTAGCATACCCATAATTATTACTACTAAGTAATGGTAGTACACCCATAATTGTTAGTGCTAAGTAGTGGCAGTACGCCCATAATTATTAGTGCTAAGTAGTGGTAGTATACCCATAATTATTATTACTAAGTAATGGTAGTTCACCCATAATTATTAGTGCTAAGTAGTGGTAGTATACCCATAATTATTATAACTAAGTAATGGTAGTACACCCATAATTATTAGTGCTAAGTAGTGGTAGTACACCCATAATTATTAGTGCTAAGTAATGATAGTACACCCATAATTATTAGTACTAAGTAATGGTAGTACACCCATAATTATTAGTGCTAAGTAGTGGTAGTACACCCATAATTATTAGTGCTAAGTAGTGGTAGTACACCCATAATTATTATTACTTAGTAGTAGTAGTACACCCATAATTATTAGTGCTAAGTAGTGGTAGTACACTCATAATTATTAGTGCTAAGTAATAGCATAATTATTAGTGCTAAGTTGCTAAGTGGTGGTAGTACACCCATAATTATTAGTGCTAAGTAGTGGTAGTACACCCATCATTATTAGTGCTAAGTAGTGGTAGTACACCCATAATTATTAGTGCTAAGTAGTGGTAGCATACCCATAATTATTACTACTAAGTAATGGTAGTACACCCATAATTGTTAGTGCTAAGCCATAATTATTATTACTAAGTAATGGTAGTTCACCCATAATTATTAGTGCTAAGTAGTGGTAGTATACCCATAATTATTATAACTAATTATTAGTGCTAAGTAGTGGTAGTACACCCATAATTATTAGTGCTAAGTAATGATAGTACACCCATAATTATTAGTACTAAGTAATGGTAGTACACCCATAATTATTAGTGCTAAGTAGTGGTAGTACACCCATAATTATTAGTGCTAAGTAGTGGTAGTACACCCATAATTATTATTACTAAGTAGTGGTATTACACTGATAATTATTAGTGCTAAGTAGTGGTGGCACACCCATAATTATTAGTGCTAAGTAATGATAGTACACCCATAATTATTAGTGCTAAGTAGTGGTAGTACGCCCACCATTATTAGTGCTAAGTAGTGTTAGTACACCCATCATTATTAGTGCTAAGTAGTGGTAGTATACCCATAATTATTATTACTAAGTAATGGTGGTACACCCATAATTATTAGTGCTAAGTAGTGGCAGTACACCCATAATTATTAGTGCTAAGTAGTGGTAGTATACCCATAATTATTATTACTAAGTAATGGTAGTACACCCATAATTATTAATGCTAAGTAGTGGCAGTACACCCATAAATATTAGTGCTAAGTAATGGTAGTACACCGATAATTATTAATACTAAGTAATGGTAGTACACCCATAATTATTAGTGCTAAGTAGTGGTAGTACACCCATAATTATTAGTGCTAAGTAGTGGTAGTACACCCATAATTATTAGTGCTAAGTAGTGGTAGTATACCCATAATTATTATTACTAAGTAATGGTAGTACACCCATAATTATTAGTGCTAAGTAGTGGTAGTACACCCATAATTATTATTACTAAGTAGTGGTAGTACACCCATAATTATGTGTGCTAACTAGTGGTAGTACACCCATAATTAATATTACTAAGTAATGGTAGTACACCCATAAATATTATTACTAAGTAGTAATAGTACACCCATAATTATTAGTGCTAAGTAGTGGTAGTACACCCATAATTATTAGTGCTAAGTAGTGGTAGTACACCCATAATTATTATTACTAATTAATGGTAGTACACCCATAAATATTATTACTAAGTAGTGGTAGTACACCCATAATTATTAGTGCTAAGTAGTGGTAGTACACCCATAATTATTAGTGATAAGTAGTGGTAATACACCCATAATTATTATTACTAAGTAGTGGTAGTGCACCCATAATTATTATTACTAAGTAGTGGTAATACACCCATAATTATTATTACTAAGTAATGGTAGTATACCCATAAATATTATTACTAAGTAGTGGTAGTACACCCATAATTATTAGTACTAAGTAGTAATAGTGCATCCATAATCATTATTACTTAGTAGTGGTAGTACACCCATAATTATTAGTACTAAGTAGTAGTAGTACACCCATAATTATTAGAGCTAAGTAGTGGTAGTACACCCATAATTATTAGTACTTCATAGTGGTAGTTCACCCATAACTATTAGTACTATGTAGTGGTAGATCACCTATAATTATTAGTACTAAGTAGTGGTAGTACATGCATAATTATTAGGGCTTAGTAGTTGTGGTATATCCATAATTATTAGTCTAAATAGTGATAGCACAGGTCTATGTTGCTTGATTGAAATCTCACAATCTTGATCAAGCAACATCGAAAACCATTAAAGCGAAAGTACACTCGAACAAAAGTGCACTTTCTTAAAAGCCAATTCTCCAAACCAGAAATAAAACAAAAAAAACTACTTCAAGCAGTATTTTGTGGCAAGCCCCCCTGCACCCCCCACCCACCTACTTAAATATACTAACTCAGAGATCACACTACAGTGGGGAAAAGGATATGTTTCCTTATCCCCACTGTAATGCTCTTCGAAGAACTGGCTTTTGCGATTTAGTGCACTTTCGCTTTAATGGGTTTGATCTTCTGGTTGTGGAGAAAGTGAGTTTTCGACAATCAGAAGTAGACCTAGTAGTACACCTATAATTATTAGTACTACGTAGTGGTAGCACAATTATAAATATTTTTGCTAAGTAGTAGTAGTACACTGATAATTATTAGTACTAAGTAGTGGTAGTACACCATTAATAATTAGTACTAAATAGTGGTAGTTCACCTATAATAATTAGTACTAAGTAGTGGTAGCACAATTATAATTATTTGTACTAAGTAGTGGTAGTACACCCATAATTATTAGTATTACATAGTGGTAGTACATCCATAATTATTAGTACTAAGTAGTGGTAGCACAATTATAATTATTTGTACTAAGTAGTGGTAGTGCACCCATAATTATTAGTGCTACCTAGTGGTAGTACACCTATATTTATTAGTGCTAAGTAGTAATAGTACACCCAAAATTATTAGTACTATGTAGTGGTAGTACACCCATAATTATTAGTACTAAGTAGTGGTAGTATACCTATAATTATTAGTAATAAGTAGTGGTAGTACACCTGTAATTATTAGTACTAAGTAGTGGTAGTACACCTATAATTATTAGTAATAAGTAGTGGTAGTACACCCATAATAATTAGCACAAAGTAGTGGTAGTACACCTATAATTATTAGTAATAAATAGTAATACTACACCCAAAATTATTAATACTATGTAGTGGTAGTACACCCATAATTATTAGTGCTAAGTAGTGGTAGTGCACCCATAATTATTAGTACTAAGTAGTGGTAGTAAACCTATAATAATTAGTACAAAGTAGTGGTAGTACACCTATAATAATTAGTACTAAGTAGTGGTAGTACACCTGTAATTATTAGTACTAAGTAGTAATAGTACACCCAAAATTACTAGTACTATGTAGTGGTAGTACACCTATAATTAGTGCTAAGTAGTGGTAGTACACCTATAATAATTAGTACAAAGTAGTGGTAGTACACCTATAATAATTAGTACTAAGTAGTGGTAGTGCACCTGTAATTATTAGTATTAAGTAGAGTTAGTACCTTATAATTATTTTTGATAAGCAGTGGTAGTACACCCATAATTATTAGTAGTAAGTAGTGATAGTACACCCATAATTTTTAATACCATGTAGTGGTAGTATACCCATTATTATTAGTACTAAGTAGTGGTCGCACATGCATAATTATTAGTACTACATACTATTAGTTTTAAGTAGTGATAGTACACCAGTAATTATTACAGGTTCATAGGTTGGGACTAGGCTATCAGCTCTAGGGCCTATACAAGCCTAGCCATAACAATTCCCTAGCTATTTCTTCCCACACTATTTACTTCCCTTAGTACTAAGTGTAGATCAAAGTCTGTGATATAGTTTTAAGAAGTATTCCGGTCAGTGGGCACATGCATATAAGTACTGAGCACGTGCAAGCAAGAGTGCCATTTTGAGTGAGCAGCCAAAGTGAGGGCATGCATGTATGCAGTCAGTGTACTTGTTAGATATTTTGTTTAAGTTCAATGTTTCTGCCATCCATCCTAATGTGTTTGTATGCAATAAACTACTTAAACGAACACCCAAACCTCATTGTCTTCTTAATGCACATAAGAAGAGTCACATGGTGTCAGAATGGGATCCAGAGAGTTGGAGGAATATACAAGAGTGGATCATCCCTACTGCTTAAACGACTTGCAAAACAGGTCAGGAATGAATTCCAGGTACTAAAATTCATTTAAATGTCTTTTTTTGCTACAAATATAAGACAAAGTACTCAGAATGCTCAAAATGAATTTCTTATTAAATGAAATGTCTGAAACTGTGACATATTGATATAAATATTCAAAATAATTATGAAAACATTTGAAACAGTATCCAAATTGCATAAAATATACAAAAAAGGGAAAACAGCAGTACGTTTCCACTATGTGCTACTTTTTCATACTAATTAAAGATGTTCAAAGTATCCGAAGTGTGCAGAGTTTGCAAGTGTGAGCTGTATTACAGTGCAGTTATTTCACAAAGTACAGTCATTTGAAAGAGTATTTTGCAAAATACAGTTATTTCAAAGCATATTTCACAGAGTACAGTATTTCAAAGAGTTTATTGTGCATTTGAATATTATTACAAGCATCTGGTGTGTGTGAATGTTCATAGATAATTTCAAGGGCCATTTTGCATTGTTTTACTATAATCTGTGGGCATGGCAGAAGTTTTTTACAGACCTGTACCACTTGTGTTTGATAACAATATTGCAGAAAATTGGTGAATGTTTGAGCAGGAATATGATATTTTCATACAAGCTGCTTTTTCTGACAAAAACACACATACAAAAACATTTATTCTGCCTAATTTAGCTGGTTCAGAAGTTATTGAATAGAACATTCATTTTATTTATTTATTTATTTTTTATTTTAACATTTGCTGACTGTGAATAGGACAGAGCATTTTTCAGCAGAGGCCTGCGGTGAAACAATCCAAACACATGTCTTTGGAATGTGGGAGGAAACCCATGCAAATGCAGGGAGGACATGCAGACTCCAGACTGAAGGCACCCCAGCTGAGAATCGAACTAGAGAACCTCTTTCTGTGAGGTGACAATATTAACTGGTGCACCACTGCGCTGCTCACTTGTGTATGCACTTGCTGAGTTTGCAGGGGGGGGGGGCCTCCATATTTTGGTACTGGCTGAAATGCTGGAAGACCCTGAGTGCTTAGAACATAAACACACAAAGACATACTCGGAGGCTCTGATCAAAAATCTACCAAAACAGCAGAGGCCACCAAAGCAGACACCCAAACAACTACCACCTCAGAACACAACACCTGCAACATATAGACCACACAGTCAGAGTGTCAAGCAGTCACAGCCCTTAAGGCCAAACACAATGCCAGACACACTAGTCATTGGTGACTCCATAGTCAGACACACTGACGTCCTGCTCACCAGACTGAGTAAGGAGAAGGTCACAGTAAGCTGTCTGTCGGGTGCTAGAATCCGCCACATAACGCATGCACTCAGGTCTCTCAACAGCAGGTACAAGTACGACTCAATCATTGTCCACGCTGGTGTTAAAGACCTGAGACGTACCTCCTTGGACTACATGAAAAGAGACATAGAGGAGCTCTCTGATTATGTAGCCCAAGCAGGTATGACCCTGACCTTGAGCAGTATCCTACCTTCACCAAGAATGATGCCACAATACAGAGATAAGATGATCAGCTTTAACAATTGGCTTAAACTCTGGTGTCATTCAAAGGGGATCCAATGTCTGTCTGCCTGGGATGACATGCTGGACAAGCCACGCTGCTTCAAGGGACGGCTTGCACTTGTCACCCTGGGATTCCGGATTTTGGCAAAGGCTCTTGCCACCCCATAGTGCCTTTTTAGGCAAGGCTCAAATTCTAAACCTACCACCCTAGAACAAAACAAAGAAAAAACTAAGGGTAATGCTGCTCAATGCCAGAAGTCTCAACCTCAAGATGCACACACTCGAGGCCCTTCTCAGTATGGAGAACATCGATGTCTGTGCTGTGACAGAAACCTGGTTCAAGGCTCCTGAGAGCACCCCAGCACTATCAGGTTTTACCTCATATCATGCATTCCGGCCCCAAAACCTGGACAATACCAAGAAAGGAGGAGGGGTATCCATATTCATCAAGGACACCCACACCTCAAGATTGGTGGCATCGCATGATGCATCGGAAACCATCCAGGTGCAATTAACCATAGGCAAGACTGCTCTGCAATTTGTAGCATGTTACAGGCCACCCTTGCAAACTCAGGAACCTCATATGGCCTTCCTGAAAACACTGGAGGGGATAAATGTATCTCCGAACACCATCATACTAGGTGACTTCAACTACCCTAATATAGACTGGGAACACTACTCAAGCCCAAACACTCTAGCCCAAAAGTTCCTGGAATTCATAAACTCAAATGCCATGGAACAACTAGTCACCATCCCCACAAGAGGAGAAAACATACTTGATCTCATCATCACGAACATGGGAGCACAATGTTCAACGCCGGAAGTATACCCCTCACTGGTGAGATCTGATCACAAACTAATCTCGCTGGAGGTCCTCATCCGCCCCCACCCGAAATGAAAAAGACCACAGTAAAGAACTTCTCGAAAGCCGACTTCACACTTCTAAAGACTAGTGTGGTCTCCTTTAAGACCCCTGAGCCAGCGGTTAACATTACTCAAACCGCTGAATCACTTACAAATGCCTTCTACCAGCACCTGCAGGGCTGCATGGATCAGGCAATCCCAAGCAAAACAAAGACTCTTTGTACCAAAGGCAAGCATCCAGTCTGGTGGACCCCAGCCATAAACAAACTCTACAACAAAAGGAGAAAGCTACTACAAGATAAAGCAAAATCCTTAAAAGGTAAGACACCGCTGATCACTATAAGTAAAAAGCTAAGAGCTCTCATAAAATCATCCAAAGCTAATTTTGAGAAAAAAATAGCTAAGGACTCTAAAGACAACCATAAGGCATTCTTTAGCTATGTCAGAAATCTAGGAGGAAACTCCCAGATATGCTCAGAATTAGTTCAAAATGATGTGAAGATTACTGATCCTACAGACATTGCCAACATACTGGCTGAAAGGTTCAGTGCAAACTTCTCCCCTCCCCTAAAGGAGAGATATCTATACCAAATGATTGTAGCCCCCAAACATCTCTAACGCCCAGGTGAGAATTGCTCTCTCCAAGGCAAAGAACACAGCATCCATGGGACCTGATGGTGTCCCTGGCTGTGTGCTCCATGAACTCAACGAGGAATTAAACCCACAGTTAGGACAGCTGTTTAATCTTAGTCTCACCTCCGGATACGTACCCAGTGAGTGGCGCACAGCGACTGTGGTCCCACTCCACAAAGGCGGTGCCTCCACCGACCCTGGAAATTACCGTCCCATTAGCTTGACAAGCCTTATCTGCAAAGCCATGGAGAGGATCATAATGGATCTCATAAATAAAGACATAGGGAACTTGCAGACTTTGGATCCAACCCAGTTTGGCTTTGTCAAAGGCAGGTCATGCCTTCTAAACTTGGTTGACTTTTTCGAAACAGTCACCAAGGCCATTGACGAAGGAAAGGCAGTCCATACAGCCTACCTAGACCTGGCGAAGGCTTTTGATACAATACCTCACCCGGGTATCATTGAAAAACTCATCAACTTAAATGTAAACCCATACATTACAAGATGGGTTGCAAACTGGCTGAGTGACAGAACCCACAGGGTCAGAGTTGCTGGCGCCATGTCAGACTCAAAGCCTGTCACAAGTGGTGTCCCACAGGGCTCAGTCCTGGGCCCACTCTTGTTTGGCATCTACTTTTCTGAAGTACAAGCAAACACAGGAGGGTTATGGCTGACAAAGTTTGCAGATGACTGCAAACTGGGCTGTAGTTGAAAACACATCCGACACAGATATCCTTCAGAAGGGTCTCACAGAAATGGATAACTGGTGCCAGAGCCATGGCCTAAAGTTAAATGCCAAGAAATGCATAGTCATACCCTTCGGGAAAAATAAGGTTACCCCTAGCTACCATATAGGTGGCAATCCCCTGAACACAGAAGAAGTTATTAGGGACCTGGGAACCCAGGTTGACAGTAGCCTTTCATTCGACACTCATATTGCTAAAGTAGTTAGGAAGACCTTCTACATTGCCCACCTTATCATGAAGGGATTCACATCTAGATCAAGGGAAGTCATAGTCTCCCTATACTCATCACTCATCAGACCAATGATCGAGTACAATGCCCCATTCGGAATCTATCTGACCCGACACTTGCAGCAGCTGGAGAGGCCACAAAAGTTCCTCACCAAAAGGATAAAGGGTCTCAAAATCTGTCTTATGCTGCCCGACTGAAAGAACTCCAGTTATATTCAGTTGCTTACCGCTTGCTCAGAGGTGACCTATGCCTGACATACAAGGCCATGTCAAACCCAGATTTGATGAACATGCTTCATCTCAAAAAATCTAGATCCCTCAGAGCCACAAGGGCGGGAGACTTAAACCTCAACACGGTTATTAATAGGACATGCTGGAGGGATAGATTCATCACCCAAAGACTCCCTATGCTGTGGAACAAAATCCCGGTTTATGTGAGGCAGAGCACCTCGCTGGCCTTGTTCAAGAGGAATCTTGACCAATGGATGGGAGATCGCAGATACACCCCAGGGGTTACCTCAGTGTCACTGCTTGACAGAGGCACAGCAAAATAATGGGCATAGTTTCTCCAAACTAAAGGGGTGGCGTAAGCCACAAAACTATGGGCTAGGCTTATAAATGCCCTCGGGCAGATAGCCTAGTATGAACCTATGAACCTATGAACCTATGAACATAAATTTAGAGAAATGCGCAACCCCCCCCCCCCCAAACGAATATTGCAATGAAAAGGCACTTATTTTACACAAAAGATCAAAAGCCTGGTGAAACTTTGACAGCATATATACCTGACTTGAGAAATAAGGCTAAAATGTGTAGATTTGGTGATTTGATAGATGAGTTGATATAGGACAGGCTTGTGTGTGGTATTAATAATGACACAGTGAGAAAGATTTTGCTTCGAGACAGTGATTTGACATTAAATAAGGCCATTGAGATTTGTCAGAAATATGAGCTTAGAGAAAAGCATGCAAATATGTTTACGAATGAGAATAACTGCAGAAGGCACAGTGACAACGCTCATGTTGATAGTATGCAACACGTGGTTAGAAGAAACAGGCCCAAGTACATGGCAGCTACTGCAGCTCCTGTAACAGTCCCTGGGAAACCCCCGAGTCTATCCAGCAAATTCCAGGGCATGCTCAATGAAGCACAGGGGTGACTCAGCAAAACCCATAGCAAACCTTATTGTTGTAATTGTGGTGGAAATCATAAACCCAAAAGAGAAAAGTGCTTTGATTTTGGTCAGCAGTGTCATTCTTGCAATAAGTGGAATCATTTCAAAAGATTTTGTAAATCAAACAAGGCATATTCTTTTACTAACAGAGGGCATTCCAAGAGGCAAGTTGATCAATTAGAAAGCTGTGACCCTACTTTTTATGTTGATGGTGTGTCGGTGCTTAGTGAAACAGTTAGATTTGTGGACAAAGAATTAGATTTTTTGTACTGTTTGGATTAATGGGAGTCACATAGAGATCAAAGTAAGTACTTGCTCAAAGTGCAATGTTTTGTCAGCACAAATGTTTGCTAGAGTAAAAGCTGCAGAACAACTTCATTTGGCAAAGTGAGTGAAGCTTGTTGCTTATGGTGGTGATTAGATTCAAACCGAAGGCTCAGTAGTGTTTTCATGTTATTCTGCTGGGAACAACTATGACTTGCAGTTTTTCATAGTCAAAAGACGCATGCAGTCATTATTAGGCCTCAGAGGCAGTTTGAAAATGGGACTGTTTTCATTTAATAAAGAAGTTCACCATGTAAGCCTGCATGATAACAGCTCAAATTTCACCCAAACTATTTTTTCTGAGTATGCTGATATTTTTTGCAGACAAACTAGGCAATCTACTAGTTTTGTACTCCATGAAGTTAGATCTAGAGGTCAGCCCATTTATCAGACCAGCATGGAAAGTTTCAGTAGCTATGCAGAACAGAGTCAAAGCTGAGCTAGTACAACGACCACAAGCCAGTATCCAAAACACAGTTTATTCTCTGTAATCTCAGCACAAATGCCTTCAAGGAGTAAAATGCATCTAAAAAATCCTGCCCTTCTATACATCTTAAATACATCCATTAACACTTAATCAATTAATAAATGAACCAATTGCATCAAATAAAAAATAACGCCAATTACATTCTGCATTCATTCCTTTTGGAACTAAAGTGTCAAATGTTAAAATATACAAAGACTCTTTGAAGAATAACATGTTTTTTATACTTACATTTTCATATACAAGATTATCCACTTTTTCTAATATAGTACATTTTAAACCTGCAGAATCCTCAATAAGTATTTTATTAAAATGTTCTGCTACTGAAGTTTTCTTATTCTTTTCAAGGTCTCTAATGTGTTCCTTTAGCCTCACTTTAAATGCCCTCAGTTTCTCCCACATAAAATGTATCCCATGGGCATTTCAAAGCATATATAATGCCCTCTGTATCACATTTGAATTGTCCCTTCACCCTAAAACGTATACCATTTATTTTATTAAAACTAGTAACTTAGTATTTACATGCCTTACATTTTCCACAAGGCTTTGTACCATAGTCTAAAGGAATAATGTTCAAATTCATAGGAGGCATAACAAACTTCCCTTTCACCAAAAAGTTTTACAAATTTCTTCTTATTCTGTATGAAATTGTGGGCACATCTGTAACCCATTCAGAGAAATCTCTCAAAGAAGTAATGAAATTCTAATAATACTTTACCATTTTACTACTTTGTGCTGCGGTAGCGTTGTCGCCTCACAGTAAGACGTTGCCTTGTTCGATTCTCAGCTAGAACGTCTTCTGTATTGAGACATGCATGAATGGACGTCCCTTTGTTGAAGGTTGTGCATCAGGGCCAGCAACTCAGCACATAAAAATCTACTGCCAATATTTAGCGGACCGGAGCTCCGCTGTGGCGACCCCTAACCGGGAAAAGCCAAAAGATACAACAACAACAACAGCATCACTAAAACAACTATAAGTACTGACAGATTAGACGTTTTCCATATCATTCTTCCAATGTATTCCAGAATTATAATAGTGACATGTTCTTACTTTAGTATCCCCTTTTACATACTCATTAATAAATTTTTTCCAGCATTTATTCAACAACTCATTATTATACTCTCTTGATTTAAATATAGAGATAGTTTTTAATAGTTCTTCATTAAAGTCTGTCTCCTCACTACAAAGTCTACACAGCCGTATAAACTCCCCATAAGGGAGGGCTTCAAGTGTATGTGGTGGATGACAACTTTGGGCTCTTACATATTGATTTTCATCTTCAAATTTCCTATAAATTAAAGTTCTATTTTTCTTTTCATTAGTAATATCCACAATTGCATTCAGAAAAGAGATTTTCTTCCCGAGCTGTAATCCATCAAATTCTAAATGGAATATATTTTGTTGTAAGCCTTCTACAAACAACTGAACCTCATTCTCCCCACATTCACATAGAAAAATAAGGTCATCAATAAACCTATAATATTTATTAACATATTAGGTTCATAGGTAGGTACTAGGCTATCTGCCCGAAGGCATTTATAAGCCTAGCCAGAATGTGTTGGCTTTTGTCGACCCTTAGATTAGTTCCCTGTGCCTCTGTCCAGCAGAGCCATTGAAGTGATCCCCAGGGTAAACTTTCTGTTTCCCATCCACTTGTCAAGCATTCTCTTGAAGAGTGTTAGTGAGGAGCTCTGCCTAATGTAGATTGGAATCTTGTTCCAAAGCATGGGAAGTCTCCGTGACAGGAATCTATCCCTCCAGCACATCCTATTTATTGTTGTGGTGAGGTTTAGATCCCTAGAGTGTGTGGCTCAAGGAGATATGGTTTTCTTTAGGTGGAGCATGTCCATCAATTCAGGGTTGGACATGGCCTTGTATGTCAGGCAGAGATCACCTCTGAACAGGAGGTATGCAACTGAGTACAGCTGGAGTTTCTTCAGTCGAGCTGCATAGGGCATCTGTTTGAGGCCAGTGATCTTCTTGGTGAGGTACTTATGTGGTCTTTCCAGCTGTTGCAGGAGTCTTGTAAGGTACATCCCAAATGGTGCGTTGTACTCTATGATGGGTCTGATGAGTGATGAGTAGAGGGGCACAATGACCTCTTTTGATCTGGATGTGAATCCTTTTGTGATTTGGTGGGTCACATAAAATGATTTTCTAACCACTTTGGCAATGTGATTATCAGAGGAGAGATTACTATCTACTTGGGTCCCCAGATCCCTTATTACGTCTTCCATATTTAGGAGACTACCACCTATGTGGTAGTTTGTGGGTACTTTGCTTTTTTCCAAAGGGGTGACTATGCAGTTTTTGGCCAAGTTTCTCTTTTGCTTAAATGGATGGGCGCTAGTAAAATACAAATATGAATTTGAAAATGTTTCTTTTCTAAAAAATCTTTGACTCAAAAGTCTTATTAACATAATTTTTATAAATAGTCACATCCAAATAATTTAAAATCTCTTTATTAAAATTATATGTAAATTTAAGAAAACTCCTGGTATTGTTAATATACTGTAGAAATTCAGTCAGTTTTTCTTCCCCTTCAGTCCAAAAAGACACACAAATCATCCAGGTATCTTTTAAAAAAGCTCCAATAGTTAATATACGGTGGAACCTTGGTCAAAGGTCAATATATTAGAATATCAAGGATGACCACTGAGAATAAAAAATTTGAAAATGAGTGCAGTAACTTAAAGCAGATGTTTTTAGAAAGAAAATATCCAGAATATTTAATAAGTGAAGTGAAGGAACAAGTTGTGGATGGGAGGGGTGACAGATTTGGTCCAATATTAGGGAAAATGGTGGACAGTATAAATCTTAGTGATAAACAAAATGAAGGTTAAGAACTATAATAGTTCATTTATGTTGAATTTTAATTGTGAGGCAGGTCTAGTTAAACAAATAGTCAATAGAAATTGGAAAACGTTTTCGGAGTTTTCAGATTTAAATACAATTTTCCAGCAACCCATTATGTTTAGTTATAGAAAGGATAGGAACATTAAAAATATTTTAGAAAATAATTTAGGATATGGTGAGGTGAATAACAGAAAAAAGGGCACATATAAATGTGGTAGATGTACACAATGTAAATATGTGATGAATAAAGAATGTCATTACCTACTTACTAGGGATAGATTTCTGGTAAGCAAGGCACATGCTAATTGTGACACAAGTGGTATAGTTTACCTGGCTGAATGTAAAAAATGCACCTCCTTTTACATGGGGAAAATGGAGAGGGCATTAAGAAGAAGAATTTATGAGCACACATATGAGATGCGTAGACAAGATCAGAGAAATGCCCTTTATAAATACAGTACAATATGTAAAGAAGCTAATTTCTTGTTTTTTGAACTGGAAATAATCCCTCTTGATATTAGAGGAGGGGATTGGGAAAACAGAATTGAGGCCAGGAAACTGTACTGGCAATTAATATTAGAGGCATGTAGGACACCAGGATTAAATGAGCATGTTTCAATGGTACACGTATTGAAACTAAGAGCTGCAAAACTTTAATAAATGGTTGTAATGCTTTCTTTTTTAAGAATGTTTCAAAGAATTTTTTATGTGTATGTTTGAACATTTTTTATTTTGGGTAGGGACAAAAAGCTATATATATATATATATAAAATGTTTTAGCATTAAAGATTAGTTATGGATTAGAGTTAATAATATATATTTTTTTCATCACAAGAGGGCGTTATGGATTTTATATTTTATATTTTATATTTATATACATTAGTATATTTTATAGTAATAGTTGATATTTATTAGCATGACTTCATATAAATATATATTTTAAAGTAGATCAAAGATAAATAATTTCTGTTGTCTTTAGGGAAAACGTTTTTTGTACTTTGTTCTTTTAAGTAAAACAGCTTCCTTTGTGACTTTTATTAGCAATTAAGGCAAAGTGAATGGTTAATGTGATTGGATTTACTTGGGTGATAATATGTATAAGAAAGGGGAGTGATGTATGCTGTGTTTTTTGCTGAAGAAGTTTCATGGTTGATGAAAAACGTGGTCAACAAGTTAAGCGTTTTTTTTTTTTTTGTAGTTGTTTCTGTCTAATAAAGTCATAGTTCATAGTATTGGAGGCTCCAAATGCTTTGTTTTGTTATTTATTGGTGAAGTTACACTTGAGGTGCTTTTTTATCACTTCTGTCTTTGTTGGTGTAATTGAAATCACCCAGTGTTAGGGTGTTTGGTAGAACCTTTATGTTTCCCAGTGTTTCCAGAAATGTGGAATGGGGATCTTGGGACATGGTGGGTGATCTGTAGCAAGTTACAGTTTGAATTGCAGTTTTGCCCATTGTTAGTTGCATGTGGATGATCTCTGAAGAACCGTGCTGTGCCACTAATCTGGAGGTGTGGGTATCCTTGATGAATATGAATACTCCCCCTCCTTTTGTATTTCGGTCCAGGTTCTGTGGCCAAAGTGTATGGTATGAGTTGTAGCCTGGTAGTGCTTGGGTGCTCTCTGGAGCCTTAAACCAGGTTTTTGTTACTGCACATATATCGATTTTCGCCATGCTGAGGAGTTCCTCGAGTGCATGCATTTTGAGGTTTAGACTTCCAGCATCGAGTAGCATTACCCTCAGTTTTTTTTTACTTGTGCTATTTACGGCAGTGGGATTGTCTTCTGAGCCTTGCCTAAAAAAGGCACTATGGGGGTGGCAAGAGCCTTGGCCAGTATTTGAAAGCCTAAGGGTGACAGGTGCAAGCCATCTCTAGCGAACCTGAAAACTGGACTATACTAGTTTAGAAAGGTGCGGAACAAGTATTTTTTTTTTTGTTTTTTTTTTTCAGAAAATAAAGCAGATACACTCAAAAAAACACTTTAAATGCATAGAAAAGGATACTTATTGTTATATAGCTCAGATCAGAGTTGTAGTCAATGCCCCTAGTAATAAAGCAGGAAGAAACACAAATACAGTAAAAGCAGATGAATAAAGTGCATTTTATATATATATATATATATATATATATATATATATATATATATATATATATATATATAAAACAATAGAAAATGAACAAACAGAGTTAAACAAATTACCCAATTAACCAGAGCTCTGTTCCAGCAGTCTTCAATCAGACACGTTCTGATTGCACACTCCTGCAGGGTGCAGGGGAACCTTCTCCAAAAAAGATGGCCTGGAACAGTGCTCAAGTTATACAAATAAAGCTAGATTCAGCAGGCCTGAATCTTGCCTATGCTACAGCAACAAGGCGCATCAATTTCAGAAAGAAGCAGTTCAAATAAGCAGGCATAATAAGCCTGTGACCAGAAATTCCCAGCTCAGAAGGGCACAATCCAGCCTCTTCTCCCACAAGAGTGCAGACCACAAACCTTATTAATGTAGAATAACTGGCCTGAAGCCCAAGTCCTTAAACCAGAACTAATACACTTTTAGAATAGAAGATGCTGAGCCTTCAATCAGCAATTCCCAGCTTAGAAGGATGTAAGCTACCTGTCCTGCCACAACAATGCAGACCACAAACCTTCTTAATGTAAAACAGACTGTATGAAGCACAAGTGTTTAAAACAAAAGACTTAGAGTAATAGTTACAATTTAATTAAGCTACTACCAATCAGTATTAAATGCAGCAGAATAAATAAAATTGAGTACTTTTAAGAAGAGGCAAAAGCAAAATAAAATAGGAGGAAACACAAATACAGTAAAAACAGATGAATTAAGTGGAATTGTTTTTTTTTTTGGTTAGTAAAGTGCAAGGAGAGAGGAAGGAAGAACCTAAGTGGGTTGGCCTTCTCAAATCTTCTCTCTGTATTAAGTAGAGTGAACACTAGACTCAGGATATTATCTCATTGTATTCAGTTAAGTGAGCAAATGAGATGGACTCAGGAGGAGTATTCAAATACAGACTTACAGGAGGGGTGGGCAATTCCAGAGCCACCAACACTAATACCAACACAAGAATAGGGAGGATTGGTGGGGAACTAACCGCAGAGAGAGACACACAGCACACTATACAATGAAACAAACAATTAGGCAACAGAAAAAATGAAATACAGTACTTTTAAAACTGCAAGTTTGTACTTAACAGAAGACTAAAATACAATACTACAAGTTTGCACTTAACTTCAGCTTCTAATGCAGGTGATTGTAGCCAACCAAATCTCTCAGAAGTTGAGCATAATCGTTGAGCATATTGTTGAAAAAAATCTAGATTTATATACATATTCTATCTTGTTTTTGATGAAACAATGTTCCCTTAAACTAAAATAAAAATGTTAAACAGAAATGCATCAAATGTGTAATATAGTCTGTAGCTGGACATTCACCTAGAAAAAACCTAACCACCTCTAACCCAAAGGCATGGTGAATACACATATAGAAACGTTCTACATCTAAGGTTATCCAGTACATATTATAATTCCATCAAATATCATTAACCTTGTGTAAAAAATTAAAAACATCCTTAATATATGCAGGCAATATTTGTACGTTGGGCAAAAGTAAAAAATGTAGTAATTGTCCCATTTTATATAAAATGATAACCTAGGGGTTAAGTGATTTTTTTTTTTTTGTATTTTTGGCAAACAGTAAAATTGAGCCATTTTACATCCATCTGCATTAAACTTCCTTTTCACATCTTCATACAAAAAATAGCCCAGTCTAACAGTTCTATTTAATAACTCATTATATTCCCCCAATGCTAATGAATACACAGAAAAATCAACTTTCTCGTATATATTCATATTATTCAGATGGTCATTGGCTAGGCTTATATAGGCCCTAGGGCCAATAGCCTAGTACCTACCTATGAACCTATGAACATATTTAGATATTGTGAATAATGCGTGACTACTAATTTATTGCCTTTATTCCAGGTTTGAATATTAAGTCTCTTTTTTTTCACTCAGCAATAACAATGATTTCCACTCATTTTTAGTTAAATTGTAATTAATATTTTCCTTATATTTATTAAAATCACATAGTTCCCTCTCTATTGAAATATTTAACATACTATAAAACTGTTGCACATCTTCATGATGAAAAGGCGGTATAAACGTGCTTTACATTCTATATGGCTTGTATCTGTTGCACATCTTCATGATGAAAAGGTGGTATAAACGCACTTTACATTCTATATGGCTTGTATTAAACATATAATAAGGATTGACATTTTCTTCTGATAAGCAAGAGTAAAACCTTTCATCATTAGAAGAGTCGGCACAAGCCACATTTTCTCTACACACACATTTTCGTTATCAGACACATTGCCCTTACAAAAACATTTTAAATGGAACTTTCTAACCAATCTGTACACATCACATTTTAGCTCATGTAATCGTGGCAATATAGAGGGTACAAATTTTAAGCCACATTTGAGGACAGCTAACACAGTCATTGAAATCATAACCCGATAAATTAATAATATGAGTCACTATTATATGGCAGTAATAGATCACCATTTACCTCTCTTGTAATGTTGTTGTTGTTCATGTTCCCATTGTTGTATATTAGAGAACTCTCAGTGGCGCTTTTTGCCTTTTGTTGTTTCTTGTTGGTAAATCGGCCCATTGCGAAAAGTCCACCGAAACTGCTCCCCATATTGGACTTTCGGAAGAGGGGGAAAATCATTCCTTCTTTCATTTTCATCATCTAAAGATGAAAATAAATCATCTGAATCCAGTGCTGAAGAGTTTAACCACCACTGGCCATTACCCCCTCCTTCCTCAAACCTCACATCATTTCTAACTCTTCTCTGATTGGTTTTCACTCCAAAAGCTCTACTATTGCCATAGTCCCGAATATCTCTCAAGACTTTATTCTTTTTATGTTCCATGATTTCTTCCTTATAAACTTTTAATTCCCATTCACATCTTTGAGAAATTCATCCAAAAACGCAGTATTAGAACTAGATAATAACGTGGAGCATGTTGACCCAATTTGTTTACATAGCTCCTGTTGTTTCGACCTGTCTCTTTCAATCAATATAGAGACCCATTCAGTTGTACACTTATGTGCTGCCATTATCCAATGCTTGTGAAACTGTTTATCCAAATCATTATTTAGGTCAAAGGGCATAGATGGATCTTTGGGGTAATGTCTAGTTCAATATCTTTTAGCAAACTTTGTAAGTTGAAAAACACAGCCGTTTTTTCCACATACATTTTTCAATCTTATCGCACAGTACCTTGTTTTCTGGACTCAGGGATACAGCAGACCTTCTGCCAACAGTAGCAAAAGGGTTGAGAAAATGTTTATTGTGGTCTTCTTGCCATTTCTCCCATATTTTCAGAAGCTATTCTCTATCCCCAGAAATAGAGACATTCATTAGATTAGATCGCTGACCTGACTGGAGAAAAAAGCTGAACAATGACTGCTGAGTTTGATCTATGTTAGACTCATGAAAAATCCGGGGCAGGTTCAAATTCAGATCCCTGGCCTTATGTGATAAATGGCAACAACACGCCTCCGGAACCACCAGCACACAGATAAGCACAATGACCACAAGCCAATATCCAAAACCCAGTTTATTCTCTGATGTCTCAGCACAATTGTCTTCAAGGTGTAAAATACATCTAAAATATCCTGCCCTTATATACATCCTAAATACATCCATTAACATTTAATCAATAATAATAATTGAGCTAGACAGAATGGTCCAGAAGAATAACCTACTAAATGGATATCCTCCATGTTAGTAGCTCATAAGAAAAGCTCAGATGATATTAGAATATGTATGGATCCAAGATATTTGAACAAAGCATTAAAAAGACCTCATCATCCAATGCGCACAGTCGAAGAGGTTGCTGCCCTCATGCCAAACACCATTGTTTTTTCTGTCTTAGAAGCAAAGATATAATTTTGGCAAATTTTACTTGGCATATGACATTTGGTACAACATTTGGAAGATTCACATTTCTAAGAATGCCATTTGAAATACATTTTGCCAGTGAAGCCTTTCAGAGTGCAATGCAGCAAACATTTTCTTGCTATCTTTGTGCTATTATATTAGATAATATTCTAGTAGAAGGCATTGGTGAAGTCGAACATGACAGAAACCTCAAGAAAGTTCTAGAAAGAGCATGTGAAGTGAATCTTAAGTTGAATCCTCAGAAGTGCAAGTTCAGGCTCCGAAAAGTTACTTATGTTGGTCACTTGTTTACCAGGTCAGGCATATTACCAGATCCTTCCAAGCAAACAGCAATTCTCAAGATGCCAGCTCCAGACAATGTTCAAGCCCTATAGTGTTTTCTTGGGATGGTCAACTATCTAAGCAAGTTCATTCCAGATTTAAGGCAACTTTCAGCAGCATTACGAGAGCTGACATGTAAAAATGTCATTTGGTCATGGTCAGAACAGCGCCAAAGAGTATTTGATGCCCTGAAACACAAAATTGCAAACCCACCGACTCTCAGCTACTATGATGTTCACAAACCAGTTACTCTTTCCTGTGATGCTTCTAAATTTGGTTTAGGTGCAGTCACTCTTCAAGAGGGTAGACCAGTAGCCTATGCATCAATGACTCTTACCCAGAATGAGATGCAATATGCCCAGATTAAGAAAGAGCTTTTGGCGATTGTTTTTGCACGTTCAAAGTTCCATGATTATATTTATGGTCAACCGATTCATATTGAAACTGACTACTGACCTCTAGTTACTATTTTGAGGGAGCCTATGCATACAGTTCCAGCTTGATTGCAATGCATGATGCTTAAATTGCAAAAGTACAATTTCAGTCTTGTTTACACAAAAGACAAACGTCTTTATTTCACTGATACCTTATCCAGATTGCCCAGAAAAAAATACAGAACAGCATAACAATGAGCAACTTATTTTGAGGTCATGAAAGTGAGAAATTTTTTTTCTACATTTCATGATGAGCTCAGAACTCACACAGCTTCAGATCCAGTTCTCCAGAAGCTAAACCTCTTTATCAGTCAAGGATGGCCTCCCAAGCAATCTCGTTTACCAATAGAAATGCAACTATATTTTCCATCCAGAGATGAGATTTTGTCAGACAAAATGGTATCATTATGAAAGGTTCTAAAGTGATTTTTCCAAAGTCTTTGCAACTAGAGTATTTTAAGATCTTGCATTGTGGCCACCCAGGAACTGATTCTAACAAAAGAAGGACAGGACTAGTACGTTGGCCTTCTGTGTCAAGACATATTCAGAAAGTACTTTCATCTCAGTATAGCAGTACAAAGCAATGCCAACAGAAAGAACCACTTCAGTTAAGCCAGAATCCATTACTACCTTGGTTGATAGTAGCCACAGATATCTTTGAATGGAATGGTCAACATTAATTGAAGTTAGACTCTTATTCAAAATGGTTTGTGATTGACCCACTTTCCAACTTAACTTTCAGTGGGTCTATATTATAAACAAGAACGTTTACCTTATCGAATTCCTAAACATTGACCCGTCCTTATCGAACCACATAAACACCGAATGCCCTAAACCGCAAAATTTAAAACATCGAACTATCATACTTGTCCCACCCCACTGCCCACTACATACTACCTACACAAACAAACTAAATAAACCACATACATACACTAACCAAAACCATACTTCTAACCCTAAACTAAACCCTACTTCTAACCCTACACTAAATCTTATGTATGCCACCAAGTATGCACTTAACTTAACCTGCACCCTAACCCAAAGGTCCGTAACTTTCGCACACTAACCTTAAAAAGCTAAACCCAAACAAACTAAATAATCCACACACACACTTAACAAAACCCTACACTAAATCTAACATAAACTCAGTACATTTAATATAAGGTGCTGTGACACACTCAGTACATTTAATATAAGATGCTGTGACACACTCAGTACATTTAATGTAAGATGCTGTAACACACTCTGCCTTTAATATAAGATGCTGTGCCACACTCAATGCATTTAATATATGATGCTGTGACACACTCAGTGCATTTAATATAAGATGCTGAGCCACACTCAGTGCATTTAATATAAGATGCTGTTCCACACTCAGTACATTTAATATAAGATGCTGAGCCACACTCAGTACATTTAATATAAGATGCTGTGACACACTCAGTGCATTTAATATAAGATGCTGTGATACACTCAGTACATTTAATATAAGATGCTGTGTCACAATCAGTACATTTAATATAAGATACTGTGACACACTCAGTGCATTTAATATAAGATGCTGTGCCACACTCAGTACATTTAATATAAGATGCTGTGTCACACTCAGTGCATTTAATATATGATGCTGTGCCACACGCAGTACATTTAATATAAGATGATGTGACACACTCAGTACATTTAATATAAGATGCTGTGTCACACTCGGTACATTTAATATAAGATGCCGTGACACACTCAGTACATTTAATATAAGATGCTGTGTCACAATCAGTACATTTAATATAAGATACTGTGACATACTCCATGCATTTAATATAAGATACTGTGACACACTCAGTGCATTTAATATAAGATGCTGTGCCACACTCAGTACATTTAATATAAGATGCTGTGTCACACTCAGTGCATTTAATATATGATGCTGTGCCACACGCAGTACATTTAATATAAGATGATGTGACACACTTAGTACATTTAATATAAGATGCTGTGTCACACTCAGTACATTTAATATAAGATGCTGTGACACACTCAGTACATTTAATATAAGATGCTGTGCCACACTCAGTACATTTAATATAAAATACTGTGACATACTCCATGCATTTAATATAAGATACTGTGACACACTCAGTGCATTTAATATAAGATGCTGTGCCACACTCCATTCATTTAATATAAGATGCAGTGGCACTCAGTGTATTTAATATAAGATGCTGTGTCACACGCAGTACATTTAATATAAGATGCTGTGACACACTCAGTACATTTAATATATGATGCTGTGTCACACTCAGTACATTTAACATAAGATGTTGTGCCACACTAAATAAATTTAATATAAGATTTTGGGACATACTCAGTACATTTAATATAAAATGCTGTGACACACTTAGTGCATTTAATATAAGATGCTGTGACATACTCAGTACATTTAATATAGGATGCTGTGTCACAATCAGTACATTTAACGTAAGATGCTGTGACACACTCAATAGATTTAATATAAGATGCTGTGTCACACTCAGTGCATTTAATATATGATGCTGTGCCACACGCAGTATATTTAATATAAGATGCTGTGACACACTCAGTGCATTTAATATACGATGCTGTGATACACTCAGTACATTTAATATAAGATGCTGTGTCACAATCAGTACATTTAATATAAGATACTGTGACATACTCCATGCATTTAATATAAGATACTGTGACACACTCAGTGCATTTAATATAAGATGCTGTGCCACACTCAGAACATTTAATATAAGATGCTATGTCACACTTAGTGCATTTAATATATGATGCTGTGCCACACGCACTACACTTAATATAAGATGATGTGACACACTCAGTACATTTAATATAAGATGCTGTGTCACACTCGGTACATTTAATATAAGATGCCGTGACACACTCAGTACATTTAATATAAGATGCTGTGTCACAATCAGTACATTTAATATAAGATACTGTGACATACTCCATGCATTTAATATAAGATACTGTGACACACTCAGTGCATTTAATATAAGATGCTGTGCCACACTCAGTACATTTAATATAAGAGGCTGTGTCACACTCAGTGCAATTAATATATGATGCTGTGCCACACGCAGTACATTCAATATAAGATGATGTTACACACTCAGTACATTTAATATAAGATGCTGTGTCACACTCGGTACATTTAATATAAGATGCCGTGACACACTCAGTACATTTAATATAAGAGGTTGTGCCACACTCAGTACATTTAACATAAGATGTTGTGCCACGCTCAATACATTTAATATAAGATGCTGTGTCACAATCAGTACATTTAATATAAGATGCTGTGTCACAATCAGTACATTTAATATAAGATGCAGTGTCACACTCAGTACATTTAATATAAGATGCTGTGACACACTCAGTACATTTAATATAAGATGCTGTGACACACTCAGTGCATTTAATGTAAGATGCTGTGCCCACTCAGTACATTTAATATATGATGCTGTGACACACTCAGTGCATTTAATATAAGATGCTGAGCCACACTCGTTGCATTTAATATATGATGCTGTGACACACTCAGTACTTTAATATAAGATGCTGTGACATACTTAGTGCATTTAATATAAGATGCTGTGACATACTCAGTACATTTAATATAGGATGCTGTGTCACAATCAGTACATTTAATGTAAGATGCTGTGACACACTCAATAGATTTAATATAAGATGTTGTTCCACATTCAGTACATTTAATATAAGATGCTTTGTCACACTTAGTGCAATTAATATAAGATGCTGTGTCACACTCAGTGCATTTAATATAAGATGCTGTGACACACTCAGTACATGTAATATAAGATGCTGTGCCAAACTTAGTGCATTTAATATAAGATGCTGATTCACACTCAGTACATTTAATATATGATACTGAGTCACAATTATTACATTTAATACAAGTTGCTGTGACACACTCAGTACATTTAATATAAGATGTTGTGCAACACTCAGTACATTTAATATAAGATGCTGTGTCACACTCACTACATTTAATATAAGATGCTGTGCCACACTCAGTACATTTAATATAAGATGCTGTGTCATACTAAATGCATTTAATATAAGATGTGCCACACTCAGTACATTTAATAAGATGCTGTGTCACACTCACTACATTTAATATAAGATGCTGTGTCACAATCAGTACATTTAATATAAGATGCTGTGTCACAATCAGTACATTTAATATAAGATGCAGTGTCACACTCAGTACATTTAATATAAGATGCTGTGACACACTCAGTACATTTAATATAAGATGCTGTGACACACTCAGTACATTTAATGTAAGATGCTGTAACACACTCAGTGCCTTTAATATAAGATGCTGTGCCACACTCAATGCATTTACTATAAGATGCTGTGTCACACTCAGTGCATTTAATATAAGATGCTGAGCCACAATCAGTGCATTTAATATAAGATGCTGTTCCACACTAAGTATATTTAATATAAGATGCTGAGCCACACTCAGTACATTTAATATAAGATGCTGTGACACACTCAGTGCATTTAATATAAGATGCTGTGATACACTCAGTACATTTAATATAAGATGCTGTGTCACAATCAGTACATTTAATATAAGATACTGTGACATACTCCATGCATTTAATATAAGATACTGTGACACACTCAGTGCATTTAATATAAGATGCTGTGCCACACTCAGTACATTTAATATAAGATGCTGTGTCACACTCAGTGCATTTAATATATGATGCTGTGCCACACGCAGTACATTTAATATAAGATGATGTGACACACTCGGTACATTTAATATAAGATGCTGTGTCACACTCGGTACATTTAATATAAGATGCCGTGACACACTCAGTACATTTAATATAAGATGCTGTGTCACAACCAGTACATTTAATATAAGATACTGTGACATACTCCATGCATTTAATTTAAGATACTGTGACACACTCAATGCATTTAATATAAGATGCTGTGCCACACTCAGTACATTTAATATAAGATGCTGTGTCACACTCAGTGCATTTAATATATGATGCTGTGCCACACGCAGTACATTTAATATAAGATGATGTGACACACTCAGTACATTTAATAAAAGGTGCTGTGTCACACTCAGTACATTTAATATAAGATGCAGTGACACACTCAGTACATTTAATATAAAATACTGTGACATACTCCATGCATTTAATATAAGATACTGTGACACACTCAGTGCATTTAATATAAGATGCTGTGCCACACTCCATACATTTAATATAAGATGCAGTGGCACACTTAGTGTATTTAATATAAGATGCTGTGTCACACGCAGTACATTTAATATAAGATGCTGTGACACACTCAGTACATTTAATATATGATGCTGTGTCACACTCAGTACATTTAACATAAGATGTTGTGCCACACTCAATAAATTTAATATAAGATGCTGTGACATACTCAGTACATTTAATATAAGATGCTGTGACACACTTAGTGCATTTAATATAAGATGCTGTGACATACTCAGTACATTTAATATAGGATGCTGTGTCATAATCAGTACATTTAACGTAAGATGCTGTGACACACTCAATAGATTTAATATAAGATGTTGTGCCACACTCAGTACATTTAATATAAGATGCTGTGTCACACTTAGTGCAATTAATATAAGATGCTGTGTCACACTCAGTGCATTTAATATAAGATGCTGTGACACACTCAGTACATTTAATATAAGATGCTGTGCCAAACTTAGTGCATTTAATATAAGATGCTGATTCACACTCAGTGCATTTAATATAAGATGCTGTGACACACTCAGTACATTTAATATATGATACTGAGTCACAATTATTACATTTAATACAAGATGCTGTGACACACTCAGTACATTTAATATAAGATGTTGTGCAACACTCAGTACATTTAATATAAGATGCTGTGTCGCACTCACTACATTTAATATAAGATGCTGTGTCATACTAAATGCATTTAATATAAGATATGCCACACTCAGTACATTTAATAAGATGCTGTGTCACACTCACTACATTTAATATAAGATGCTGTGTCACAATCAGTACATTTAATATAAGATGCTGTGTCACAATCAGTACATTTAATATAAGATGCAGTGTCAAACTCAGTACATTTAATATACGATGCTGTGACACACTCAGTGCATTTAATATAAGATGCTGTGACACACTCAGTACATTTAATATAAGATGCTGTGCCACACTCAGTACATTTAATATATGATACTGATTCACAATTATTACATTGAATACAAGATGCTGTGACACACTCAGTACATTTAATATAAGATGCTGTGAAACACTCAGTACATTTAATATAAGATGCTGTGTCACACTCACTACATTTAATATATGATGCTGTGCCACACTCAGTACATTTAATATAAGATGCTGTGTCATACTAAATGCATTTAATATAAGATGTGCCACACTCAGTGCATTTAATAAGACGCTGTGTCACACTCAATACATTTAATATAAGATGCTGTGTCACAATCAGTACATTTAATATAAGATGCTGTGTCACAATCAGTACATTTAATATAAGATGCTGTGACACACTCAGTACATTTAATATAAGATGCTGTGACACACTCAGTACATTTAATGTAAGATGCTGTAACACACTCAGTGCCTTTAATATAAGATGCTGTGCCACACTCAATGCATTTACTATAAGATGCTGTGTCACACTCAGTGCATTTAATATAAGATGCTGAGCCACACTCAGTGCATTTAATATAAGATGCTGTTCCACACTAAGTATATTTAATATAAGATGCTGAGCCACACTCAGTACATTTAATAAAAGATGCTGTGACACAATCAGTGCATTTAATATAAGATGCTGTGATACACTCAGTACATTTAATATAAGATGCTGTGTCACAATCAGTACATTTAATATAAGATACTGTGACACACTCCATGCATTTAATATAAGATACTGTGACACACTCAGTGCATTTAATATAAGATGCTGTGCCACACAAAGTACATTTAATATAAGATGCTGTGTCACACTCAGTGCATTTAATATATGATGCTGTGCCACACGCAGTACATTTAATATAAGATGATGTGACACACTCAGTACATTTAATATAAGATGATGTGTCACACTCGGTACATTTAATATAAGATGCCGTGACACACTCAGTACATTTAATATAAGATGCTGTGCCACACTCAGTACATTTAATATAAAATACTGTGACATACTCCATGCATTTAATAAAAGATACTGTGACACACTCAGTGCATTTAATATAAGATGCTGTGCCACACTCAGTACATTTAATATATGATGCTGTGCCACATGCAGTACATTTAATATAAGATGATGTGACACACTCAGTACATTTAATATAAGATGCTGTGTCACACTCGGTACATTTAATATAAGATGCTGTGCCACACTCAGTACATTTAATATAAAATACTGTGACATACTCCATGCATTTAATATAAGATGCTGTGTCACACGCAGTACATTTGATATAAGATGCTGTGACACACTCAGTACATTTAATATATGATGCTGTGTCACACTCAGTACATTTAACATAAGATGTTGTGCCACACTAAATAAATTTAATATAAGATTTTGGGACATACTCAGTACATTTAATATAAGATGCTGTGACATACTCAGTGCATTTAATATAGGATGCTGTGTCATAATCAGTACATTTAACGTAAGATGCTGTGACACACTCAATAGATTTAATATAAGATGTTGTGCCACACTCAGTACATTTAATATAAGATGCTGTGCCAAACTTAGTGCATTTAATATAAGATGCTGATTCACACTCAGTGCATTTAATATAAGATGCTGTGACACACTCAGTACATTTAATATAAGATGTTGTGCAACACTCAGTACATTTAATATAAGATGCTGTGTCACACTCACTACATTTAATATAAGATGCTGTGCCACACGCAGTACATTTAATATAAGATGCTGTGTCATACTAAATGCATTTAATATAAGATGTGCCACACTCAGTACATTTAATAAGATGCTGTGTCACACTCACTACATTTAATATAAGATGCTGTGTCACAATCATTACATTTAATATAAGATGCAGTGTCACAATCAGTACATTTAATAGCAAGAATT